>NC_061512.1:77624931-77655267 GCF_022539505.1 Lolium rigidum | reverse complement strand
TAGGTAGGTATGGTGGACACAAATGGCATAGTGGTTGGCTCAAGTATTTTGGATGCATGAGAAGTATTACTCGTCGATACAAGGTTTAGGCTAGCAAGGTTATTTGAAACAAACACAAGGATGAACGGTACAGCAAAACTCACATAAAAGACATATTGTAAACATTATAAGATTCTATACCGTCTTCCTTGTCGTTCAAAACTCAATACTAGATGTTATCTAGACTCTAGAGAAACCAAATATGCAAACCAAATTAGCAAGCTCTAAGTGTTTCTTCATTAATGGGTGCAAAGTATATGATGCAAGAGCTTAAACATGAGCACAACAATTGCCAAGTATCAAATTATCCAAGACATTTTAGAATTACTACATGTAGTATTTTCCAATTCCAACCATATAACAATTTAACGAAGAAGAAACTTCGCCATGAATACTATGAGTAGAGCCTAAGGACATACTTGTCCATATGCTACAGCGGAGCGTGTCTCTCTCCCATAAAGTGAATGCTAGGATCCATTTTATTCAAACAAAACAAAAACAAAAACAAACCGACGCTCCAAGCAAAGTGCATAAGATGTGACGGAATAAAAATATAGTTTCGAGGGAGGAACCCGATAATGTTGTCGATGAAGAAGGGGATGCCTTGGGCATCCCCAAGCTTAGACGCTTGAGTCTTCTTATAATATGCGGGGTGAACCACCGGGGCATCCCCAAGCTTAGATCTTTCACTCTCCTTGATCATATTGCATCATACTCCTCTCTTGATCCTTGAAAACTTCCTCCACACCAAACTCGAAACAACTCATTAGAGGGTTAGTGCACAATAAAAATTAACATGTTCGGAGGTGACACAATCATTTTTAACACCTCTGGACATTGCATAAAGCTACTGGACATTAAATGATCAAAGAAATTCATCCAACATAGCAAAAGAGGCAATGCGAAATAAAAGGCAGAATCTGTCAAAACAGAACAATCCGTAAAGATGGATTTTATTAGGCCACCAGACTTGCTCAAATAAAAATGCTCAAATTGAATGAAAGTTGCGTACATATCTGAGGATCATGGAAGTAAATTGGCTTAATTTTCTGAGCTACCTACAGGAGGTAGACCCAGATTCGTGACAGCGAAAGAAATCTGGAACTGCGCAGTAATCCAAATCTAGTACTTACTTTGCTATCAAAGACTTTACTTGGCACAAAAAACTCAAAACTAAGATAAGGAGAGTTTGCTACAGTAGTAAACAACTTCCAAGACTCAAATATAAAACAAAAATACTGTAGTAAAAACATGGGTTGTCTCCCATAAGCGCTTTTCTTTAACGCCTTTCAGCTAGGCGCAAAAAGTGTAAATCAAGTAACATCAAAAGATGAGGCATCAACATCATAATTTGTTCTAATAATAGAATCATAAGGTAACTTCATTCTCTTTCTAGGGAAGTGTTCCATACCTTTCTTGAGAGGAAATTGATATTTAATATTACCTTCCTTCATATCAATAGTAGCACCAACGGTTCGAAGAAAAGGTCTTCCCAATATGATGGGGCAAGATGCATTGCATTCAATATCCAAGACAACAAAATCAACGGGGACAAGGTTATTGTTAACCATAATATGAACATTATCAACTCTCCCCAAAGGTTTCTTTTTAGCATTATCAGCGAGATTAACATCCAGATAACAGTTTTTCAATGGTGGCAAGTCAAGCATATCATAGACTTTCTTAGGCATAACAGAAATACTTGCACCAAGATCACATAAAGCATTACAATCAAAATCTTTGACTCTCATTTTAATGATGGGATCCCAACCATCCTCTAGCTTTCTAGGAATAGAAGTTTCAAGTTTTAGTTTCTCTTCTCTAGCTTTTATGAGAGCATTTGTAATATGTTTTGTGAAAGCCAAGTTTACAGCGCTAGCATTGGGACTCTTAGCAAGTTTTTGCAAGAACTTTATAACTTCAGAGATGTGGCAATCATCAAAATCTAAATCATTACAATTTAAAGCAATGGGATTATCATCCCCAAGGTTGGAAAAAATTTCAGCAGCTTTATCACAGGCAGTTTGCAGCTTGCAGTGTAATTTTGCGCGCTTTGCACTAGGAGTAGAAGCATTACCAACACCAATTATTTTACCATTGATAGTAGGAGGTGCAGCAACATGTGAATTATTAGCATTGCTAGTGGTGGTAATAGTCCAAACTTTAGCTACATTTTTCTCTTTAGCTAGTTTTTCATTTTCTTCTCTATCCCACCTAGCACGCAGTTCAGCCATTAATCTTATATTCTCATTAATTCTAACTTGGATGGCGTTTGCTGTAGTAACAATTTTATTTTCAATATCCCTATTAGGCATAACTTTCGATTTCAAAAGATCAACATCAGAGGCAAGACTATCAACCTTAGAAGCAAGAATATCAATTTTATTGAGCTTTTCCTCAACAGATTTGTTAAACGCAGTTTGTGTACTAATAAATTCTTTAAGCATAGCTTCAAGTCCAGGGGGTGTATTCCTATTATTGTTGTAAGAATTCCCATAAGAATTAGCATAACCGTTACCATTATTATAAGGATATGGCCTATAGTTATTACTAGAATTGTTCCGATAAGCATTGTTGTTGAAATTATTATTTTTAATGAAGTTTACATCAACATGTTCTTCTTGGGCAACCAATGAAGCTAACGGAACATTATTAGGATCAACATTAGTCCTATCATTCACAAGCATAGACATAATAGCATCAACCTTATCATTCAAGGAGGAGGATTCTTCAACGAGAATTTACCTTCTTACCTTGTGGAGCTCTTTCCGTGTGCCATTCGGAGTAATTAACCATCATATTATCAAGAAGCTTTGTTGCTTCACCAAGAGTGATGGACATAAAGGTACCTCCAGCAGCTGAATCCAATAAATTCCGCGAAGAAAAATTTAGTCCTGCATAGAAGGTTTGGATGATCATCCAAGTAGTCGATCCATGGGTTGGGCAATTTTTAACCAAAGATTTCATTCTTTCCCAAGCTTGAGCAACATGTTCATTATCCAATTGTTTAAAATTCATTATGCTACTCCTCAAAGATATAATTTTAGCAGGGGGATAATATCTACCAATAAAAGCATCCTTGCATTTAGTCCAGGAATCAATACTATTCTTAGGCAGAGATAGCAACCAATCTTTAGCTCTTCCTCTTAATGAGAAAGGAAACAATTTTAATTTTATAATGTCACCATCTACATCTTTATACTTTTGCATTTCACACAATTCAACAAAATTATTGAGATGGGCAGCAGACATCATCGGAACTAACACCAGAAAATTGCTCTCGCATAACAAGATTCGATAAGCGGGTTTAATTTCAAAGAATTCTCGTTGTAGTAGCAGGTGGAGCAATAGGTGTGCATAAGAAATCATTATTATTTGTGCTAGTGAAGTCACACAACTTAGTATTTTCAGGGGTAGCCATTTTAGCAGTAGTAAATAAAACAAACTAGATAAAGTAAATGCAAGTAAACTAATTTTTTGTGTTTTTGATATAGAGTGCAAGACAGTAAATAAAGTAAAGCTAGCAACTAATTTTTTTGTGTTTTGATATAATGCAGCAAACAAAGTAGTAAATAAAATAAAGCAAGACAAAAACAAAGTAAAGAGATTGAGAAGTGGAGACTCCCTTGCAGCGTGTCTTGATCTCCCCGGCAACGGCGCCAGAAAATATGCTTGATGGCGTGTATTTCACACATTCGTTGGGGAACCCCAAGAGGAAGGTATGATGCGCACAGCAGCAAGTTTTCCCTCAGAAAGAAACCAAGGTTTATCGAACCAGGAGGAGCCAAGAAGCACGTTGAAGGTTGATGGCGGCGGGATGTAGTGCGGCGCAACACCGAGGATTCCGGCGCCAACGTGGAACCTGCACAACACAACCAAAGTACTTTGCCCCAACGAAACGAGTGAGGTTGTCAATCTCACCTGACTTTCCGTAACAAAGGATTAACCGAATTGTGTGGAAGATGATTGTTTGCGAGAGAAAACGGTAAAAACAAGTATTGCGAGCAGATTTGTATTTCAAGTATTAAAAGAATGGACCGGGGTCCACAGTTCACTAGAGGTGTCTCTCCCATAAGATAAAAGCATGTTGGGTGAACAAATTACAGTCGGGCAAATGACAAATAGAGAGGGCATAACAATGCACATACATGTCATGATAAGTACAGGTGAGATTTAATTGGGCATTACGACAAAGTACATAGACCGCCATCCAACCGCATCTATGCCTAAAAAGTCCACCTTCGAGGTTATCGTCCGAACCCCTTCCGAGTATTAAGTTGCAAAGCAACGGACAATTGCTTAACTATGGTGCGTAATGTAATCAATAACTACATCCTCGGACATAGCATCAATGTTTTATCCCTAGTGGCAACAGACACAACACAACCTTAGAACTTTCGTCACTCGTCCCGGTGTCAATGCGAGGCATGAACCCACTATCGAGCATAAATACTACCTCTTGGAGTTACTAGCATCAACTTGGCCGAGCCTCTACTAATAACGGAGAGCATGCAAGATCATAAACAACACATATGCAATAACTTGATAATTAACATAACATGGTATTCTCTATCCATCGGATCCCGACAAACACAACATAGAGTATTACGGATAGATGATCTTGATCATGTTAGGCAGCTCACAAGATCCAACAATGAAGCACAATGAGGAGAAGACAACCATCTAGCTACTGCTATGGACCCATAGTCCGGGGGTGAACTACTCACTCATCACTCCGGAGGCGACCATGGCGGTGTAGAGTCCTCCGGGAGATGAATCCCTCTCCGGCGGGGTGCCGGAGGAGATCTGCAGAATCCCCCGAGATGGGATTGGCGGCGGCGTCTCTGGAAGGTTTTCCGTATCGTGGTTTTTTGCATCAGGGTTTTCGCGACGGAGGCTTTAAATAGGCGGAAGGGCAGCCTCGGAGGGATGACGAGGGGCCCACACCATAGGGCGGCGCGGGCCCCCCCTTGGCCACGCCGCCTTGTGGTGTCGCCACCTCGTGGCCCCACTTCGTATGCTCTTCGGTCTTCTGGAAGGTTCGTGGCAAAATAGGCCCCTGGGACTTGATTTCGTCCAATTCCGAGAATATTTCGTTACTAGGATTTCTGAAACCAAAAACAGCAGAAAACAAGAATCGGCACTTCGGCATCTTGTTAATAGGTTAGTTCCAGAAAATGCACGAATATGACATAAAGTGTGCATAAAACATGTAGGTATCATCAATAATATGGCATAGAACATAAGAAATTATCGATACGTCGGAGGCGTATCAGTGCGCCACAGATACGTTAACTCTGTGGCGTATGGGCTGGTGCGCCACAGAAAGCTTATTTTTGTGGCGACGTTTCTGTGGCGCACCTCCCATGCGCCATAGAATCCATTTTTGGTGCGCCACTGATGAGGCTTTTCCTACTAGTGTCGCGATGCCTCTTGCAGCTGAAGATGCTGGAGCACGAACTCTTCTTCCTGAAGACGTCGACCTTGAATCCATCGTCCTTAGGGGTTAAGACGACCGTGTCGTCGATGTGGAGATAAGCCCTGGCGACGAACTCGCACTAGGTCTTGATGAAGCTGACACACTCGGCCCTCCACTGGAGCTACACCTTCCACTCACAGCACTCGCCCATGTGCAAGGCCACCTTCACCGGTGGGCCATTGTTCTTCAGCTTGTACTTGCTGATCAGGTGCTGCTCCATGTAGGGCGGCACAGCGAGGGCACATAGGTCCTAGCTCTCGAGCTGCACGAAGAACGCCGACCCCCGCTTCCTAGGACCGTGCCCCAGGTCAGCAGGACGGCCAGCGTGAACCCTTGGCGCGGTGATCAACCGGTCGGCATCCATGAACCCTTCATTGGGGTCATGAAGTTGCACCCGGACAGCTATGTCCCTTGCCTCCCCTATGGTCCCTTCCGGGAAGGTTTCCAGGAAGAGCTAGTTCTGCAGATGGAATGAGAATGACAACAATTAGCGATACTTGCATTGGTGAGCTCCAATGGCAATGACAAGCTCAAGATCATCACGACCATGACAATGTCAACATCATCATGGACATGACAAGCTCAAGATCATCACAGCCATGACAATGTCAACATCATCATGACCATGACAAGCTCAAGGTCCATTATGGCCATGACAATGTCAATTCCATCATGGATCTTGAAAAGCTCAAGCTCCATTATGGCCATGACAATGTCATGTCCATTGACATTGTCCATCATGCCAATGTGAAGCTCAAATGAACCTACTCATCATTGACATGGTTATGCCAAACATGCAGCGCACATTGACATCAATCCTATCTACTTTGACATCAATCGGTTCTACATTCACATGAATCGGATCTACAATGTCATCAAACCGAACTACATTCTCATCAATCAGATGAGGAAGGGATGGAGAGTTCTTACGATGGGGTGGAGAGCAAGCGGGCTCAATGGAGGAGGGGGCCACGCACCGGTGTCGACGCTGGCATGTGGTTGAGGAGGTCGCACCCCAAATCCAGGTGAAGGCGGAAGCGGAGCAGCGGTCGGATGGCAGTGCGCCGGAGCCACGGTCGGAAAGCGGGGCGCAGACGGAGCTGAAGGCTGCCGACGAGCACGGGGTCGCCCGAACAGCGGCGGCGCGAAGCGCGGCGCGCCATTCAGAGCAGCCGAACGCAGCTGGTTCCATGACATCGGTGCGTGCATCGGGGTCAACACGAACCCGGCGGGGGATCCATCTCCCTGCTAGAGCCTGATGCACCTGCCACCATTGCCGCCGCCCGCGCCGACAAAAACCCTAGGCAGGGGTGAAAAACCCCCGTCAAGGGGTCCGCCGAAGGAATCCAGGCTACATGAAGAGCGGCGACGGCGGCGCTGCGCATTGCCATGCCGGCGGCGACGTCCGATTCAACTCTGGTACTCGACCAATGATACGTCTCAAACGTATCTATAATTTCTTATGTTCCATGCTACTTTTATGATGATACTCACATGTTTTATACACACTTTATGTCATTTTTATGCATTTTCCGGCACTAACCTATTGACGAGATGCCGAAGAGCCGATTGCTTGTTTTCTGCTGTTTTTGGTTTCAGAAATTCTACAAAGGAAATATTCTCGGAATTGGACGAAATCAACGCCCAGGGTCTTATTTTTCCACGAAGCTTCCAGAAGACCGAAAGGATCACGAAGTGGGGCGACGAGGCGCCGCCACACTAGGGCCGCGCGGCCCAAGGGGGGCCCGCGCCGCCCTGTTGTGTGGGGCCCTCGTGTCACCCCTAAACCTGCCCTTCCGCCTACTTAAAGCCTTCGTCGTGAATACCCCAGTACCGAGAGACACGATACGGAAAACCTTCCAGAGACGCCGCCGCCGCCAATCCCATCTCGGGGGATTCAGGAGATCGCCTCCGGCACCCTGCCGGAGAGGGGAATCATCTCCCGGAGGTCTCTTCATCGCCATTATCGCCTCCGGATCGATGCGTGAGTAGTTCACCCCTGGACTATGGGTCCATAGCAGTAGCTAGATGGTTGTCTTCTCCTCATTGTGCTATCATGTTAGATCTTGTGAGCTGCCTATCATGATCAAGATCATCTATTTCTAATGCTACATGTTGTGTTTGTTGGGATCCGATGAATATTGAATACTATGTCAAGTTGATTATCAATCTATCATATATGTTGTTTATGTTCTTGCATGCTCTCCGTTGCTAGTAGAGGCTCTGGCCAAGTTGATACTTGTAACTCCAAGAGGGAGTATTTATGCTCGATAGTGGGTTCATGCCTCCATTGAATCCGGGACAGTGACGTAAAGTTCTAAGGTTGTGGATGTCTTGTTGCCACTAGGGATAAAACATCAATGCTTTGTCTAAGGATATTTGTGTTGATTACATTACGCACCATACTTAATGCAATTGTCTCGTTGTTTGCAACTTAATATCGGAAGGGGTTCGGATGATAACTCTGAAGGTGGACTTTTTAGGCATAGATGCTCGCTGGATAGCGGTCTATGTACTTTGTCGTAATGCCCCGATTAAATCTCATAGTACTCATCATGATATATGTATGTGCATTTTTATGCCTTCTTTATTTGTCAATTGCCCAAGCCGTAATTTGTTCACCCAACATGCTATTTATCTTATGGGAGAGACACCACTAGTGAACTGTGGACCCCGGTCCATTCTTTACATCTGAAATACAATCTACTGCAATACTTGTTCTTTACTGTTCTTCGCAAACAATCATCATCTTCCACACAATACGTTTAATCCTTTGTTTACAGCAAGCCGGTGAGATTGACAACCTCACTGTTACGTTGGGGCAAATTACATTGATTGTGTTGTGCAGGTTCCACATTGGCGCCGGAATCCCTGGTGTTGCGCCGCACTACACTCCGTCACCAACGACCTTCACGTATTCCTTGACTCCTACTGGTTCGATAACCTAGGTTTCTTACTGAGGGAAAACTTGCTGCTGTACGCATCACACCTTCCTCTTGGAGTTCCCAACGGACGTGTGTCTTGCACGCCATCAAGCACTTTTTCTGGCGCCGTTGCCGGGGAGATCAAGACACGCTGCAAGGGGAGTCTCCCACATCCAATCTCTTTACTTTGTTTTTGTCTTGCTTTGTTTTACTTTATTTATCGCTTTGTTTGCTCTTATATCAAAAATACAAAAAAATTAGTTGCTAGTTTTACTTTATTTACTGTCTTGTTCTCCATATTAAAAACACAAAAAAATTAGTTACTTGCATTTACTTTATTTAGTTTACTTTATTTACTACTGCTAAAAAGGGTACTGTTGAGAATACTAAGTTGTGTGATTTCACTAGCACAAATAATAATGATTTCCTATGCACACATATTGCTCCACCTGCTACTACAGCAAAATTCTTTGAAATTAAACCTGCTTTACTAAATCTTGTTATGAGAGAGCAATTTTCTGGTGTTAGTTCTGATGATGCTACTGCCCATCTTAATAATTTTGTTGAACTATGTGAAATGCAAAAGTATAAGGATGATATGATGACAAATTACTCTGAATGGCACACGGAAAGAGCTCCACAAGGTAAGAAGGTAAATTCTGTTGAAGAAACCTCCTCCTTGAGTGATAAGATTGATGCTATTATGTCTATGCTTGTGAATGGTAGATCTAATGTTGATCCTAATAATGTTCCTTTAGCTTCATTGGTTGCCCAAGAAGAACATGTTGATGTGAACTTCATTAAAAATAATAATTTCAACAACAATGCTTATAGGAATAATTCTGGTAACAACTATAGGCCATATCCTTCTGCTAACGGTAATGGTTATGGTAATTCTTATGGGAATTCTTACAACAATAATAGGAGTGTACCCCCTGGTCTTGAATCCATGCTTAAAGAATTTATTAGTACACAAACTGCTTTTAACAAATCTGTTGAAGAAAAGCTTGATAAAATTGATATTCTTGCTTCTAAGGTTGATAGACTTGCCTCTGATGTCGATCTTTTAAAATTGAAAGTTATGCCTAATAAGGATAATGATAATAAAATTGTTACTACAGCAAACGCCATCCAAGTTCGAATTAATGAGAATATTAGATTGATAGCTGAATTGCATGCTAGGTGGGAAAGAGAAGAAAACGAAAAACTTGCTAAAGAGAATAATGTAGCTAAAGTTTGGACTATTACCACCACTAGTAATGATAATGCTTCACATGTTGCTACACCCCCTACTATCAGTGGTAAAATAATTGGTGTTGGCAATGCTTCCACTCCTAGTGCAAAGCGTGCAAAATTGCCTGAAACTGCTGAAATTGCTAAAACTGCTGAAACTGTTTGTGATAAAACTGCTGAAATTTTTCAAAATATTGGGGACAATAATTCCATTGCTGTAGATCATAATGGTTTAGATTTTGATGATTGTCACATCTCTGAAGTTATAAAGTTCTTACAAAAACTTGCTAAAAGTCCCAATGCTAGTGCTATAAATTTGGCCTTTACAAAACATATTACAAATGCTCTCATAAAAGCTAGAGAGGAGAAACTAAAACTTGAAACTTCTATTCCTAGGAAGTTAGAAGATGGTTGGTAGCCCATCATTAAGATTAGGGTCAATGATTTTGATTGTAATGCTTTATGTGATCTTGGTGCAAGTATTTCTGTTATGCCTAAGAAAATCTATGATATGCTTGACTTGCCACCATTGAAAAATTGTTATTTGGATGTTAATCTTGCTGATAATGCTATAAAGAAATCTTTGGGGAGGATTGATAATGTTCGTATTATGGTTAACAATAACCTTGTCCCCGTTGATTTTGTTGTCTTGGATATTGAATGCAATGCATCTTGTCCCATTATATTGGGAAGACCTTTTCTTCAAATTGTTGGTGCTACCATTGATATGAAGGAAGGTAATATTAAGTATCAATTTCCTCTCAAGAAAGGTATGGAACACTTCCCTAGAAAGAGAATGAAGTTACCTTATGATTCTATTATTAGAACAAATTATGATGTTGATGCTTCGTCTCTTGATAATACTTGATTCACACTTTACTGCGCCTAGCTGAAAGGCGTTAAAGAAAGCGCTTATGGGAGACAACCCATTATTTTACTTCTGCACTTTTATTTTATATTTGAGTCTTGGAAGTTGTTACTACTGTAGCAACCTCTCCTTATCTTTATTTTATTGCATTATTGTGTCAAGTAAAGTCTTTGATAGTAAAGTCAATACTAGATTTGGATTACTCGCGAGGAACAGATTTCTTGCTGTCACGAAATTGAGCCGCCCCTGCTGTAGAAAATTTAGAAAAATCTGCCAATTTACGTGCGTGATCCACAGATATGTACGCAACTTTCATTCAATTTGGGAATTTTCATCTGAGCAAGTTAAGTGCCCCTGAAAAATTCGTCTTTACGGACTGTTCTGTTTTGACAGATTCTGCCTTTTATTTCGCATTGCCTGTTTTGCTGTGTTTGATGGATTTCTTTGTTCCATTAACTTTCATTAGATTTGTGCAATGTCCATAAGTGTTAAGAATGATTATGTCACCTCTGAATATATGAATTTTCAATTATGCACTAACCCTCTAATGAGATTGTTTTGAGTTTGGTGTGGAGGAAGTTTTCAAGGGTCAAGAGAGGAGGATGATACAATATGATCAAGAAGAGTGAAAAGTCTAAGCTTGGGGATGCCCCGTGGTTCATCCCTGCATATTTTAAGAAGACTCAAGCATCTAAGCTTGGGGATGCCCAAGGCATCCCTTCTTCATCGACAACTTATCAGGTCACCTCTAGTGAAACTATATTTTTTCCGTCACATCTTATGTGCTTTACTTGGAGCGTCTGTTTGTTTTTGTTTTTGTTTTTGTTTGAATAAAATCGGATCCTAGCATTCCTTGTTTGGGAGAGAGACACGCTCCGCTGTTTCGTATGAACACATATGTTCTTAGCTTTACTTTTAATGTTCATGGCGAAGGTTGAAACTGCTTCGTTCATTGTTATATGGTTGGAAACAGAAAATGCCGCATGTGGTAAATGGTATAATGTCTTGAATAATTTGATACTTGGAAATTTTTGTGCTCATATAGATCGTGTTTAAGCTCTTGCATCATGTACCTTGTACCCATTAATAAAGAACTACATAGAGCTTGTTAAAATTTGGTTTGCATGATTAGTTTCTCTAGAGTCTAGATATTTTCTGGTTAAGGTGTTTGAACAACAAGGAGACGATGTAAAGTCTTATAATGCTTACAATATGTTCATATGTGAGTCTTGCTGTACCGTTTTATACTTGAGTTTGCTTCAAACAACCCTGCTAGCCTAGCCTTGTATTGAGAGGAATTCTTCTCGTGCATCCAAATCCTTGAGCCAAAAACTATGCCATTTGTGTCCACCATACCTACCTACTACATGGTATTTCTCTGCCATTCCAAAGTACATTACTTGAGTGCTACCTTTAAAAATTCTATCCTTTGTCTTTGCAATATATAGCTCATGGGAAAATAGCCTTAAAAACTATTGTGGTGAAGAATATGTACTTCTGTATCTTATTTCTTAATAAGTTGCTTGTTGAGCGGTAACCATGTTTCTGGGGACGCCATCAACTCTTACACCTTTGTTGAATATCATGTGAGTTGCTATGCATGTTCGTCTTGTCTGAAGTAAGGGCGATTTTCATGATCAAATGGTTTGAGTATGCATATTGTTAGAGAAGAACATTGGGCCGCTAACTAAAACCATGATCCATGGTGGAAGTTTCAGTTTGGACATTAATCCTCAATCTCTTATGAGAATATTAACTGTTGTTGAATGCTTATGCATTAAAGAGGAGTCCATTATCTGTTGTCTATGTTGTCCCGGTATGGATGTCTAAGTTGAGAATAATCAAAAAGCGAGAAATCCAATGCGAACTTTCTCCTTAGACCTTTGTACAGGCGGCATAGAGGTACCCCTTTGTGACACTTGGTTGAAACATATGCTATGCAATGATAATCCATGTTAATCCAAGCTAATTAGGACAAGGTGCGAGCACTATTGGTATACTATGCATGAGGCTTGCAACTTATAGGATGTATTATACATAACACATATGATTTATTACTACCGTTGACAAAATTGTTTCTATGTTTTCAAAATGAAAAGCTCTAGCACAAAAATAGTAATCCATGCTTCCCTCTGCGAAGGGCCTATCTTCTACTTTATTGTTGAGTCAGTTTACCCATTCTTTCTATCTTCGAAGCAAACACTTGTATCAACTGTGTGCATTTGATTCTTACATGTTTACCTATTGCACTTGTTATATTACTTTGTGTTGACAATTATCCATGAGATAAATATGTTGAAGTTGAAAGCAACTGCTGAAACTTATATCTTCCTTTGTGTTGTTTCAAAGCTTTCTACTAAGAATTTATTGCTTTATGAGTAACTCTTATGCAAGTCTTATTGATGCTTGTCTTGAAAGTATTATTCATGAAAAGACTTTGCTATATGATTCAGTTGTTTACTCATTGTCTTCACCATTGCTTCGAATCGCTGCATTCATCTCATATGCTTTACAATACTATTGATCAAGATTATGATAGCATGTCACTTCAGTAAATTATCCTTGTTATCGTTTACCTACTCGAGGGCGAGTAGGAACTAAGCTTAGGGATGCTTGATACGTCTCAAACGTATCTATAATTTCTTATGTTCCATGCTACTTTTATGATGATACTCACATGTTTTATACACACGTTATGTCATTTTTATGCATTTTCCAGCACTAACCTATTGACGAGATGCCGAAGAGCCGATTCTGTTGTTTTCTGCTGTTTTTGGTTTCAGAAATCCTACAAAGGAAATATTCTCCGAATTGGACGAAATCAACGCCCAGGGTCTTATTTTTCCACAAAGCTTCCAGAAGACCGAAAGGATCACGAAGTGGGGCGACGAGGCACCGCCACACTAGGGCCACGCGGCCCAAGGGGGGCCCGCGCCGCCCTATTGTGTGGGGCCCTCGTGTCGCCCCTAAACCTGCCCTTCCGCCTACTTAAAGCCTTCGTCGCGAATACCCCAGTACCGAGAGCCATGATACGGAAAACCTTCCAGAGACGCCGCCGCCGCCAATCCCATCTCGGGGGATTCAGGAGATCGCCTCCGGCACCCTGCCGGAGAGGGGAATCATCTCCCGGAGGTCTCTTCATCGCCATGATCGCCTCCGGATCGATGCATGAGTAGTTCACCCCTGGACTATGGGTCCATAGCAGTAGCTAGATGGTTGTCTTCTCCTCATTGTGCTATCATGTTAGATCTTGTGAGCTGCCTATCATGATCAAGATCATCTATTTGTAATGCTACATGTTGTGTTTGTTGGGATCCGATGAATATTGAATACTATGTCAAGTTGATTATCAATCTATCATATATGTTGTTTATGTTCTTGCGTGCTCTCCGTTGCTAGTAGAGGCTCTGGCCAAGTTGATACTTGTAACTCCAAGAGGGAGTATTTATGCTCGATAGTGGGTTCATGCCTCCATTGAATGCAGGGACGGTGACGGAAAGTTCTAAGGTTGTGGATGTGCTGTTGCCACTAGGGATAAAACATCAATGCTTTGTCTAAGGATATTTGTGTTGATTACATTACGCACCATACTTAATGCAATTGTCCGTTGTTTGCAACTTAATACCGAAAGGGGTTCGGATGATAACCTGAAGGTGGACTTTTTAGGCATAGATGCCTGCTGGATAGCGGTCTATGTACTTTGTCGTAATGCCCTGATTAAATCTCATAGTACTCATCATGATATATGTATGTGCATTGTTATGCCTTCTGATGCGTGCAGTCGACACGTCCGTTGGGAACCCCAAGAGGAAGGTATGATGCGTACAGTAGCAAGTTTTTCCTCAGAAAGAAACCAAGGTTTATCGAACCAGGAGGAGCCAAGAAGCACGTTGAAGGTTGATGGCGGAGGAGTGTAGTGCGGCGCAACACCAGGGATTCCGGCGCCAACGTGGAACCTGCACAACACAATCACAAAACTTTGCCCCAACGTAACAGCGAGGTTGTCAATCTCACCGGCTTTCTGTAAACAAAGGATTAGATGTATAATGTGGATGATGATCGTTGTTTGCGAAGAACAGTAAAGAACGATTGCAGCAGTTTGTATTTCAGATGTAAAGAATAGGACCGGGGTCCACAGTTCACTAGCGGTGTCTCTCCCATAAGATAGCAGATGTTGGGTGAACAAATTACAGTTGGGCAATTGACAAATAAAGAAGGCATAGCAATGCACATACATATATCATGATGAGTACTATGAGATTTAATCGAGGCATTACGACAAAGTACATAGACCGCTATCCATCATGCATCTATGCCTAAAAAGTCCACCTTCAGAGTTATCATCCGAACCCCCTCCGGTATTAAGTTGTAAACAACGAGACAATTGCATTAAGTATGGTGCGTAATGTAATCAACACAAATATCCTTAGACAAAGCACCGATGTTTTATCCCTAGTGGCAACAACACATCCACAACCTTAGAACTTTCTGTCACTGTCCCAGATTTAATCTAGGCATGAACCCACTATCGAGCATAAATACTCCCTCTTGGAGTCACAAGTATCAACTTGGCCAGAGCCTCTACTAGCAACGGAGAGCATGCAAGAACATAAATAACATATATGATAGATTGATAATCAACTTGACATAGTATTCAATATTCATCGGATCCCAACAAACACAACATGAAGGATTACAAATAGATGATCTTGATCATGATAGGCAGCTCACAAGATCTAACATGATAGCACAATGGGGAGAAGACGACCATCTAGCTACTGCTATGGACCCATAGTCCAGGGGTGGACTACTCACACATCGATCCGGAGGCGATCATGGCGATGAAGAGACCTCCAGGAGATGATTCCCCTCTCCGGCATGGTGCCGGAGGCGATCTCCTGAATCCCCCGAGATGGGATTGGTGGCGGCGGCGTCTCTGGAAGGTTTTCCGTATCGTGGCTCTCGGTACTGGGGGTTTCGCGACGGAGGCTTTAAGAAGGCGGAAGGGCAGGTCAGGAGGCGTCACAAGGGGCCCACACAACAGGGCCGCGCGGCCAAGGGCCAGGCCGCGCCGCCCTGGCGTGTCGCCACCTCGTGGCCCCACTTCGTCTCTCCCTCGGACTTCTGGAAGCTTCGTGCAAAAATAGGACCCTGGGCGTTGATTTCGTCCAATTCCGAGAATATTTCCTTACTAGGATTTCTGAAACCAAAAACAGCAGAAAACATCAACTAGCTCTTCGGCATCTCGTTAATAGGTTAGTGCCGTAAAATGCATAAATATGACATTTAATATGTATAAAACATGTGAGTATCATCATAAAAGTAGCATGGAACATAAGAAATTATAGATACGTTTGGGACGTATCACCTTCTTTATTTGTCAATTGCCCAACTGTAATTTGTTCACCCAACATGCTATTTATCTTATGGGAGAGACACCACTAGTGAACTGTGGACCCCGGTCCATTCTTTACATCTGAAATACAATCTACTGCAATACTTGTTCTTTACCGTTCTTCGCAAACAATCATCATCTTCCACACAATACGTTTAATCCTTTGTTTACAGCAAACCGGTGAGATTGACAACCTCACTGTTACGTTGGGGCAAAGTAGTTTGATTGTGTTGTGCAGGTTCCACGTTGGCGCCGGAATCCCTGGTGTTGCGCCGCACTACACTCCGTCACCAACGACCTTCACATGTTCCTTGACTCCTACTGGTTCGATAACCTTGGTTTCTTACTGAGGGAAAACTTGCTGCTGTACGCATCACACCTTCCTCTTGGGGTTCCCAATGGACGTGTGTCTTGCACGCCATCAACCGACATCAATCTGCGCAGCCGAATCATGGCCGCTGGCATCGTACTCACGGACGATGCACAGGAGCGGTTCGTATGACTTTGTCACCGTCGGGCAGACGACGAGATCCGTAGGCATTGGGGCGGAGGGAGGCGAGGAAGCCATGGGTGGCGGTTGATGCGACAACGCCTAGTGTGTCAGTGGGAGAGTTGAATGGAGAGATACAAAGAGGGAACCGGTGACTGGAAGTGGGGAGTGAGGGCCAAGACAACGCAGTGTCTCCCGTGCTTCTCAACGCGTGCAACCATTGTACGAGTTCTGGAAATTGCCGATTCGGGAGTTCCTCCAGGGCCACCAGCCTACAACGCGGAGAGCTTCTAGGCAACCAAACAAGCCAAAATCTTCTAGACCGATGCGAGCTAGGGGCTACCAGCCTACCAAAGGCGGCCTTAGAACGATTTAGGGCATGTACAATGGGATGATGTCAGCCTTCCCTTACGTTTGCCACATCAGATTTTTGCTTAGTTGGAGGAGAGAGAATGAAGGGAGAGAATGTTGTATTCTCAAGGGATGGTCTCTTATGAAATAAGAGAAGACTATTTTCTCCATCGTACGACTTGTCTTCCCTTAGTCACATAATTTCCTACTAAACATAATTAATTATTATTTATTGCAAGGGATGATAATAAGAGGTAATGCATTGTATCCATTATATTTATCATCCTCTCTAGATGACATGGACTGTTAAGAGTACCATTGTACATGTCCTTAAAGGCTGCGACTGGAGTATTAGGGCATCTCCAACGCGGCGACCCATCTCGCGTCCGCGCGTCCGGATGGGTCCAACCGAACAAATCCACGGCCAACGCTGCGACGCACCGCAAATGCGGATGGCCACGGCGTCCGGAACGACGCAAACCCGGCCCAAATCTGGGCTAGTTTTACGTGGCCGCGGATGGCACGCGGCGTCCGGTCGCGCCCGGATGCTCGTCTGCTCGTCTCCCTTGGCCCAGCTGTTGGTGACCGCGCCCGTCATATTAAATGTGGACTAGAGGGATCTGTCCCTGTCCAGTCCACTCCCCACTCCAGTCTCCACTCGACGGTTCCGCACGCACGCGTAACCGCCACCATGGCCCCGAAGAGACGGTTCGCTCCCGGCGCCAACGACGGCGAGGCCAGCAGCAGCCACCGTCCTACGCCGGCGCTGCGGTCCGGACGAAACCGCGGCGGTCTCCACATCGGAGAGGCCGCCCCCGGCGGCGCGGCATTGACGCAACCCGCGCTGCTGCTGCTGCTGCCGAAGCCGGAGTCCCCCGGAAGAAGACCCCGACCTACGCGCCGCTCTGGCGCTATCGGCGGCGGAGGAGGAGGCGAAGTGGCCGCATCTCGCAGCGGCCATTCGCATCTCCGCGATGGAGGAGGAGGCCCAACAACAGGTCGAGGACGCCGAGGCTTGGGCCTTCTTCGACCAGGTTTGCGTGGAGGAGGCAGCTGCGCGGCGGCAGGAGGAGGCCAGGCTCCGCCGCGAGGAGCAGATGCGGCAGGAGGCCAGGCGCCGCACTGAGGAGGAGAGGCGCCAGAAGGCCAGGCGCCTCGCCTAGCAGGAGAGGGATCTGCGCCTCAGGGAGGAGGCGCAGCTCTGAGCTGCTGCGGCGGAGGAGCGGGCGGTTCCGGACCCGCACTCCGCTTGGGAGGAGGCCCTGTGGTCTCCGTGGCCGGAGTCCCCGGCGCAGTCGAGAGACAACAGCGCCTCGCCGCTCGGGGACATCGTCGACGCCGACGGCGACGACGCCCACATGGACTAGGCGGCGCACCGGCGGCCACCGCGTCCTCCTCAAACCCTATTAGAGGGTTTTTATATTTGTTTTTAATTTTAAAGCCCATATAGAGAGCTTCTTTTGGTAGTTAAATTTGTCCAAAATAGGGCTATGTACAAATTTCCAAAAATAGGGCATTTGCTTAATGAAATTTGGTTAAATTTACATTTTTGATTTTTTTTCGATTTTCTTCACATTTGCGCCGCATTCGCCCGGTGCAACCCAAACAGCGGACGCAGACCTCCACGCGGCCACCAAACGGCCAGAAAGCGGACGGAGCCCGAATCAGACGTGACGGCAGTAATAATGGAGTATCAGCAAGTCCACCAAGCCCACTTCCTCCAATAATCGTCCACCCGTACGTACATTATAGGCTGTGTCCACCAGGAGCCGCAGAGGCCACTGGTCAGTTATGCTAAGATCAGCCTTCCCGCTCGTCTTCCAATTCCCACACCGGAAACCGCCCCCAATCCCTCCGCGCCCACCACCTGTTCGTCGGTATGCCTCTCCCACCGCCGCCGCCTTCCCACCGCTCCCTCCAGCTTCCGCCTACGTCCACCTCCCCTTCTGCCGCAAGCGCTGCCACTACTGCGACTTCCCCATCGTCGCGCTCGGCTCCTCCTCCCCCTTCCCCCGCGGCGACGGCGACGACCCGAGGATCTCGGACTACGTGCGCCTCCTTCTCCGGGAGGTCGCCGCCACGCGGCCCGTGTCTGATGACGGCGTGCCCCTCGAGACCATCTTCTTCGGCGGCGGCACGCCGTCGCTGGTCCCGCCGAAGCTCGTCGCCGCGGTACTCGACGCGCTGCGCGCCAAGTTCGGCCTGTCCGCGTGCCCGGAGGTGTCCATCGAGATGGACCCCGGCACCTTTGACGCCGCTAAGCTGAGGGATCTGGTGGGCGTGGGCGTCAACCGGGTCTCGCTCGGGGTGCAGGCGTTCCAGGAGGGCCTGCTTCGTTCGTGCGGCCGCGCGCACGGCCTGCGGGAGGTGCACGAGGCCGTCGGGATTGTGACCGGCTGCGAGGGGCTTCAGAACTGGAGCATGGACCTCATCTCCTCGCTGCCCAACCAGACCCAGGACATGTGGGAGGAGAGCTTGAGGTGCACCATCGATGCCCGCCCAACGCATGTCTCCGTCTATGACCTGCAGATTGAGCAGGGCACCAAGTTTGGCCAAATGTGAGTTTTTTCTGCTCATATTTACGTATCTTATAAACTTCATTGCTCCTGAAAGTTATCTTTTTTTTTTCTTTGCTGTTTATTGCAACCTCATGTTCTGATTCTGTTTGTGGTAGTTCAATAGATTATACTTAATTAAAAGAAGTTCACTAGAACCACCAGAACCACATATTAGCTAAAAATCCTGTTTCAATCTGCACTTGTTTGTGTTTAGGTTCAGTCTGTTTCTCAAACTCATGTTGGTCATAGTTGCAAATTTTACAGGATTAACTGAATAAATTTTATATTTTACAACCAATTGTAAAGCTCACTTGATGATTTATGCATGGCCATAGCCATCTTCTTCTCCAGCCATGTTATATCCATGTATTCATAACTTCCATAGTTATTTATTTCAATGCGCTTTTTTATCAAACACCAAGTGAGTCTTCTTCCGAGGCCAAGGATCAACTGATTCTCGTTGTGAATATGTGTCAGACTGATGCCAATCTCATATTAAATGTCGCAGGTATACACCTGGTGTATTTCCTCTTCCAAATGAAACCGACTCTGCGAACTTCTACAAGATGGCTTCGAAACGGCTTTCTGAAGCAGGATATCAACACTATGAGATCAGTAGCTACTGCAAGACTGGCTATGAGTGTAAGCACAATGTAACTTATTGGCAAAACCGGCCATTCTATGCGTTTGGTCTAGGATCAGCAAGCTACATCAATGGTGTCAGATTCTCTAGGCCCAGGAGAATGAAAGATTACGCAGACTGGGTTCAGAAGCTGGAAGATGGAACTTGGTGCCACGAGTCTAGCACCTCTGAGCTCAAGGATATGGCAATGGACTCCGTGATGCTATCACTGAGAACAGCTTCGGGGCTAGACTTGCATAGGTTCAGTAAATCATTTGGAAAGAATCTGACACTGTCATTGTGTACCATGTTTAGGCCGTTTGTTGAGAGCGGACTTGTAATCGCCATGGATACAGACCGACAGGCGCTGCAACTTAGTGAGTTTGATGTGGATTTAGAAAACAAGGGCGACACTGGAAGCAGGGTTGCCTTCATCCGGCTGAGTGACCCAGATGGATTTTTATTGTCCAATGAGTTGATCTCGCTAGCTTTTGGGATTATTTCGCCATAACAGTGGTGGGCTTTTAATCGACAATTTTCTCTTTTACTTGTTTTATTTCAGCTGACCAAACTGACATGCACTGATATATAGACAAACAACCATTTGCTGATCACCGAGATCCATAGTATGTTCATATCAGTGTAAATTGAAACTCCTATTCCGTATTAGTTCTGAGACAACTATTACACTATATGCACTCATGATTATCTTGTATGTTGAGGTTGTGGTCAATTATCTTGTGTTACTGCTCTCTGTCCCTAGTTGAACCTTTTTTTTCAGTCTTTGCTAAGTTTTGGTTGCTAAATGTGCATGCCGCACATGTCACCGCCACAACACGAGCTTGCTGCTCATGTGTTGGGTGTGCCTCCATTCAGGCACGCGGTCTCTAATACAATTTTTGTTTACCTGGAATCCTCATTGCCTGTTTATCCTTATATATGTGTTCTTACTGTTTGCCGACAAATCATGCTCACGCTAGTAAGTTTGACAGATCTGTTTTTATACATATGTCTGTTATATGAGCTGTTAAACTGACGTGGTGTTGGCATGCATTGCTTACATTTACCCACGATTGATTCGAAAACAGAAGCAAACAAGCCAATTTTCACTGGTATAGGAACTCGCAAAGTATGCTTCTAATCAGATGCTGGTCCTGATTGAGGCTGTTTTTTGTGTGTAATTTGAGGCTGATTTTTTTGTGAGCAATTTGAGGCTGACTTTTGAAATCTTTATTACTTCCCCTGAAGATGTTTTGGCAAGCTAAATTAGCTTGCCAAAACGAGAATGGATGGCTACATTTTAGGTTTCCGCTGCCGAGAATGGACTTTTGTAGCCCGGGCTACGTGTAGGCCGTTTTCTGAACCTATGAAAATTTCATTTTAAACATATTAAAAAATTTCGAAAAAATATTGTGATGTACACAATATTGTAATCTACAAGTGTGTAAATTTTCAGAATGAAATATGCTGTATTTGGGCTCAGAAAAAATAACAAATCTTGATTTCAGCATTGGTGAATAGTGGTGAACAGTACACTAACATTTAGATTTTGTCATTTTGTGAGATTTTGTTATTTTTTCTGAGGGCAAAATGTAATGTATTTCAATCTGATAGATTACAACATTCTCTTCGTCACCATATTTTTTTCAAAATTTTCTGAAACTTCAAATCCAAAAGTTTTAAAGTTTTATGAGGTTTTCACATTTTATATTAGTGAACGGAGGGAGTACAAAATTGAATTTGTGGCAGTTTCCTAGGAAAATACATTTGGATAAGTTACATATTTATTAGGTTTTTTTGCAAAAAGAATTAGAGAAGCAACATGTCAAGAACCGGTAGCTGTGAACTCCGAAAGGAGGTGATCTACAGATAACTAGTTACTGATGCAATAAAAAGCTAGATCTATAACATGAATTGGTAAATTGCCGATAATGACATAACATAAAAGTATTAATGAAATGATAAAGAATGGAAGTTAAGGTTTTTCTTCATCGAGCCACCCAGCCGCCCATTCTCAGTTTTATAACCAACTGACGAGCCTTGACGTTCCAGTTTTGGAATTTACATTACAATTGGTACTCAGTACCGTAAATGCTACTTAAGCTGAATTTAATAGTACCCGTTCGATCAACCGAATCAGCAAGTGATGACGATCTTGGCCATCGGTTGTCTGACTGGTGAGGGAAAGTGTTCTCCTGATGCAGTGTTCTTCAGTTGACTATACTCCATCCTGAGCTTCAGACTTCAGCGCTCAAAGGATGAAAAGGTTGCCTGGATGAATTTTGCATTCTCCCATGTTGCTTCTAGGTTTTCCCAACGAAGCAGCTACTCCCTCCGTTTACTAATATAAGATGTTTTAAATTTTAGTAGATTCATCTATTTTGATATTTATTTTGTCTATTTTTAGTGTGTAGATTCATCCATTATGGTGTGTATCTAGTTCATTTCAAAGTGTCATATCTTATATTTATAAACATAGGGAATATTGAGCTACATGAATATCATATGAACCAGCCTTGCGAAGTACTTGTCTATATTGCAGTAAAGCTATAGGTGCAATTTTGAATTTTACCTTCAGGTGTTAGCAGAGGTAGTGTGGATTTGGAACTGCTATAGGACTTAGATGCTTCTTAAGTTGATTCACATGAAACATCATGCAAGAGTGCGCAATTTATAAGCCACATCGCCCACTTTTTGTAACACTCTGAATGGTACTTAGTATTTGTATGAGAGCTTAGCAGAATTTCTCAAACCCGTAGAGCTGCATTTTTGGATATACCATGTCTGCAACTTGAAATCATCTCTCTGTTCTTTTCTTTCATATCCGCTTATTTCTTTATCCTGTTTTGAGCTTTCTGCTGTGTTTGTTGCAGCGATTTTATCATGTAATCATTTTCCATCACTATGACTTCAGAGGCGATAATTGTATAAAGAAAAATAGAGTAAAGCTACTTTGCTAATCACCATACGAGCAAACTTTACCCCAACTATCATGACATACTCACATTCAATATAACATTTCATCAATTACTACTATCTAGCAAGGGCTATTAAAAAAAGTTAATATATAAGTGGGAGTCATAAGACATACCTCTTGTTCATGAACCTCCATTTCTCTTCCTATAGACCGCCCCGTTACACCTTGCTGCCACCTCCCTTCCGCAACCTATCTTGCCCTGCTCCGCCGCTCCTCCAAGCCCCTCCTACATGTGCTCCATTGTGCTGCTCGCCGAGCACCGCCTCACCGATTTCGTCCCATGCCGCCCGGATGATGTTGCCCCCGAGCAAGGGAGGCCCGTCAGGGCACGCCCATCCCACCAGGCTTTTTACGGCCTGACATGGCCGCCACCACCGACGGCTGCATCAGACGAAGAAAGGAGATCGGTAGGGTCCTTTTTTCTAGGGTTTGTGGAGCCTTCGGTTCCCCTCACACAAGAGTCTCGGGAGGAACGGTCCCCTAGGGCGCTTTAAGAAAGGTATAACCGATTTCTGGTGTACATATATTTTTTGACAAAGAGCATATATTAATATTGCGGAAATACCAATCACACCTAGCCTCTCCAATAACGCATTTCCCTAACGACATTATAGATGTTCACCACCAAAAAGAAAGAAGAAACAAAAAAAAAGGTCCCGCTACAGTGATCTCTTCCTTGAAAGAACATCGCTCACCCCACCAAGACATCACTAGAAGCCCAGCTTCTCCAAAAGCGACGTCTCCAAGAAGGAAATAGTGCATAAAACTGTCATTCCCTGATGATAGATCTTAGGTTTTCACCCTGAAAAAAGTCCTCACTCTTAAAACAATGTCTTCAAAAATGCCATTGACATGCACAACCAATTAGGGCCAGATCTTAGATTTTCACCCTAAAAGGTAAGACTTTAAACTTCTCATGTGTAGGCGCCCCCACTTGTATCCGCTCCTCCAAGCTCACGAATCACCAAGCCAACTCCACATCACCAGACAGACTCGGACCACCATTGCTAGTCCTCTCAGATCTTGGCTTCCATGACATTCTTCGTTAGCACCATGGAACGAGAACATACCCCATGATATTAGCAGCTACCAGAGCTTGGAAGCGGTCCCTCTGAAACCAAACGGCTAGACAAAAACACGGGTGTCCACGACCGGATTTCACCCGATCCAGCAATCTCCAGGTTTGAATTGCCCAGTGGAATTTGCCAGCGAAGCTTTTCGGAACATGCCACTTCAGCCAAATCGATGGTACATAAAACCGATGGATCTTCATATTGGCGGGAGTTGGAACCCAAGGACAACCACCATTATTCGGCCGGACCAACATCCCCCTCACCACCGGCCCATTTTCGACAAACAGATGGAGCGAGCTAACCTATTCTGGCCCAGATCGAGCCCAACGTTGGCCCAGATCAGGCCCACACGACAGTGGCCCAGGAGGCACGAACAGACCCTAGACGCAGAAGTGCAGTAACGGGACCAGCACCGCCGCTGGCACACAACTGCACGCGCGCCTCCTTTGTCTCCTCCACACCTCCCTGCCGCACGTCGGTGAGCGTCGCACACCAGCGAACGCCGCCTTGTCTCCACCTGCACCGCCGGAAATCAAAACCCCCACGTGAAGGGACCTCGACGGGCATCGCCATCCCCTGCCCCCGCCGTCTTCGACATCCTTGGCATGGCCCCCACCACCGACGTCAGCGGCACCAATGGCCGGCTAGACATGGTCTAGACCAGCTTGGTAGGGAGCCGCCCTTGCGCGAGCGGCCCGGGAGTCCCAGAGATGCGAGAAATGAATGGGAGCAAGCAAACTGAGATAGTAGGGCCGTTTAGCACACCTGAGGGCATCTCCAACGGGGCGACGCATTTCGGACGCCCAAATTGTCCGCGAGCGTCCGTTTGCGTCGCCTGGTGGACGCGAAAATGACCGTGAGGCGCAAATTGTCCGTTTGCGTCAGGGGCATCCCCAGCGCTCCGACGCATTTTGGACGCCCTAATGTTTTGTTTTCCTGCTTCTTCCTTTCCTTCTTTGAAGAACCCTCCAATTTCTACATCGGTTGATGAATCTTTAAAAGAGCATGGAGAACAAACGCGAAAACAAGTTGTTCTGATCATGCCATGCTTTCTCGAATCGAACAAGTTCAAACATATTTAACATATAAACTAGGGAACAAATGCTAAAACAAACAAATTATAAACTAATTCTTGGCCTTCTTGTTAGAAGGCCCCGCCTCGTCATCCTCACGGACGCGCCTCCTGCTTGTTACCTCCTTCTCCGAAGAGGTACTGCCGGACGACGCGTCCGACGAGCCCGAGTTCCAGTCGGATGACTGGTCAGTGGGGTCTTCCTCGTCGTCGGTGAACAGACGACTACGCTCTGCCTGCGCCCTCGTCCTGGCCCTTGCCTCCTTCCTTGCCGCCGCCGCGTCGTCCGCCGCCTCCAGCTTCTCCAGCCGTGCCCACTTGGCGTCGGAGTCCTCCTTCTCCTCCTGGCCGTCGAGGCCAACGATGCCTCCCTCCTCCTCGACCTCCCTCGGCGGGGAGCTAGGGTTGCTGGGCGTCGTAGCCCTATCTGTCAACACCCGGATTTTTAAGTCCAGATGCCTATTATGCCATACATCGCAATCCCAGGAAGATTGTTTTTGCGAGACATAACAGTTGAATATCATAGAGTCATTATTTATTACAACACATAATCGTCTTACAACAATAGATCACATGATCAAATATTACACAAATAGTTGATCTAATGACCAACAACACAATACGTAGCGGAAGCGAAGTAGTAGTGGACTATCTATTCCACAGGCAACGCTTGACGTTAGAAGCTGCTCCTAGTTATCGTAGACGTCCTGTTGTCCAGTCCTCCGGCATCTTGTTGCTCCTCTTCATAGTCCGGCATTTGAATAGCCAGGGACACAACCATGAGTACTTTAAAGTACTAGCAAACTAATACTAATGTAATTACTTATCAATTGTAATAAGGGGTGCTAAGCTCTAGGTTTATTTGCATAAAGCCAAGTTTAGTTCATAAACATTTAGTAAAGACTTCTCATCTTTGCTAACTAACTCAAGTGGGAACATTAGTGTCATTCCCACAACTCAGTGGTGATTCAAGTCAATTCACCTTTCAATTCAAAATTACTTTTTAAGACAAAAGTTCTGACAACGGAACAGTATGGCCTTTTCAATCGTCCGTAACCGTGGACACGGCTATTCGAATAGGTTTAACACTCTGCAGAGGTTGTACTCTTGTGCCACAACTTTTGATTACATCCGTCGGGGATAACCCCGAATCATCGTAACTCAGTACGCGGATCATCAACCATAACCTTTCACTTACATACCCTAGTATAGGCACCTCTCCCCATGAGCTTGGCCTCCCGGTGAAGACAAACCGTCAACCCGGGAACTGCACAGGGCTTGTGTCTGACATTCACCTCATATTCACATCATTTCACTTTTAACGGAGGCAGCCTCGGCATAACCCCTATGATGCTTGTTTAGAGGGAACCCATACTAAGATAC
The DNA here is from genome assembly GCF_022539505.1 of Lolium rigidum. Lineage (NCBI taxonomy): Eukaryota > Viridiplantae > Streptophyta > Magnoliopsida > Poales > Poaceae > Lolium > Lolium rigidum. Next base: position 77,628,803 of record NC_061512.1, on the reverse strand, counting down.
ACAAACTTCTAGTTAAGCCCTACCCATAATCAGGTATTGTGGGGGTACTTGTATAATTGGAAGGGTATCGCATCCGAACCCAATCATCAGTTTTCATCAAAATTCACCAAGCCATTCATGTCACATTCACCTTCAAAATCTTTCAAAGTCATTGGTTTTCACATGTTCCCATCTAGAGTAGTCAATTTTATTTAGTTAGCACTAGCAACTAGTCATGAGGGTGCTATCTAGCTTTGATTGCTCTAGGCTAAATTTGATGCTCTTGTTCTACTCTAGACCAAGTGAATCATAAATCAAAAGTAAATTTTGAAATACAATAAGCAAAATAATTGCAAGGTAAAACATGGGATAGGTTGATTAGACATAAAGTAAAAAGTGATGGTGCCTTGCTCTTGTAGAGCTTTGCATTAGGGTGGTTTGCAAGAATATTAGCTTGCCTTGAGTGGGGTAGTGATCAAAGTTCTCTGCCTCCTCCTGGTACTCCTCGGTACTAGCGTCTATACACGAATAAGAGGTATACAATTACTAAACAAAACTTAAGTGCTAGACTAAAACACACCAAGGGTGTAACATCCCAAAAATTTCAAAAAAAAACAAAGAAATGAATTTTCCTATTTCCAAATTTTGGAACCAACAAAAACTTTTATTAAATTAAGTTTGGTACATAGTGAGCATGCTTATATGTTGTGATATTGCCATGATTGTTTGTTTATTGCATTGAACATATCTTTCCAAAACCCTAAACCCTAAGCTAAGGTCATTGGGATCAAGGGGAGACAAATAAGAAAAATTGAAAAATGCAAATACCCTCACATATGAGGCTATGGCTATTTTTGTAAAACAATACCCTAGGCCCTTCTACTTTGTTTAGAGGATTGGAAAACCTTACTAAACCTTACCTAGTACTTAACAAGTCAAGTCTAAGGTGAAACAAAAAGAAATAAAAAGAAAATAAACATATGCATAAAGGCATATGTGGCACATAGCCATTTTACCAAATCTTGTCCTATGCCTTTGTACTTGGCCCAAATGGTTTGAAACCCTTACTAAACTTAATCTAACACTCCATGAACTCAAAACAAGGACCTTTGGTCAAAGAAAAGAAAATAAAATAAAAACCTAAAATGCCCATATGTGCTTATGGCCATATTTGCAATTCATCAACCTAGGCCAATTTGGCTTGTGCCATTGCTTGTGAAACCTTAATATATCAATAACAAACACAATTGCATCAAAGAAACACAAATCAAATCAAAGGAAATCTCAAAATTCACTCACATATGATAATGGTCAAAATTGGAGTTCATAAAATGTTGCCCACTTTGCACCCCTGGTTTGGAAGATTCTTAAACCAAAACCCCTCACTTCTTTCCACCTCATCCAAGAGCATATCAAGGTGAACCATTTTTGTGTTGACCATCATGGTTGACTCTGTCCCCATTGCTTAGTATAAGTGTGACAAGTGGAGACTTTGAAACAAAGTGAAGATCATCCTCTTTTTGGAACTTTGCAAACCTGCACCAAATTGACCACCACCACCACCACCTTTCTACTCCATTAATTATTCAAATCAACTCCACCAAAAAGATTTGAAAAATTCAAACAAAACCTTCATGCGGCCATTTCATCGAGCACTTGGCAGGCATCAAATCAGATTGGACACACAACCCTTTACACAGCAGGTTTTAGCCTAAACCACTTTGGTACTGAGATGATGAGTGCTCCTCTATGTCTCCTGCATCAAGCCATGTACCTGCCTTGGTGATTAAAGCCTGTAGAAAGCCAAAACAAGCCCATGCCCAGCTACCATGCCACCCTCATGCCACTCATTGTCTCTCCCTTTCTCTGGTCCCTTTCGCAATGTCAACAGGACTCACCAAGCCCTGCAGAGCAGGCTGGACATGATCCCAGGTCAAAAGAAACACGACATGCCCCTGGCCGCGACGTGATCACCACGCCTGGGCGCGCCAGAGCATGCACTGTCACCACTCTGGACGCGCCAGTACACCACTCGCCCCCGTCGCGTCTGTCCTCCTCTCGACCCCTCCTCTCGCGTGCTCACTCCACACCACATCAGTACCCTGCCAGACACTCGCAATTGGCCGCGCTCGACCTGCTGCCGTCGCCATGATCAAAGTTCCCCGCCACGGTACTGCAAGGACGCGCACCTCGCTCGCACGCCTCAGACCATCATTCGCTGCGCCAGTACACTCCCGAGGACCGCCATGATGCCCGCAACGCCATGCGCACCTCGCCTTGCCCCTTCGCTCCTCAGAGATGCCGCGCCATGGTCGACCTCGCCCGCACCCCACGGCCACCTCTCGATCCTATAAAAGGAGGCCACCCCGCGATGCATTGAGCACGCCATTCCACTCTCTTCTCTCTTCTGCCTCTCCTCGCACCCTCTCCGCTCCACATTAGTCACCACCGCCGCCCAATCGCACACCGGAGACCCGTGAGCCGCCGCAGATCAAGCCGACGATTGCGTCCTCCTCAAGCGCTCCCTCAACCACCGTGCGCCTCGCCGTCGTCGACAACGTCGAACGCCGCCGACGCCCAGCCTCTTCGGAGCCCAGGATCTCCGCCGACCCCCTTCCTCCACCGTGCCAGTACCCCCCTCTCGTCGACGTAGACGACGCCCGTAAGCCGCACGATCTCCTTCTGATCCTACGTCCCACGTTCATCCATACCGATTCGCGTTTAAAGAGTCACTGACCGCTGGGTCCCACCCTGTCAGGCGGCCCGCGGCGTGAGAAGCGCTGTTGGGCTGGCTTTCACCTTTTCAAACCATTCCGGCCCGTTTTCTTTCCCGCCCGAGCCCAAAGAATTGAAATCGTTTAATTCTTTTTAGTTTCAAATTCAATACTGGCATACACTTAGAATTTGAATAACTCGAAATCCACTCAGCCAAATTTAGTGAATTTAATGTTGTTAGAAAGCTTATGAAATGATCTATCTAACCACACTGGATTTAACCTCATAGCTGTTGTAGATTTTGAATAGTAAAAATAACAAGACAGAGAGTTTTCAGAATTCAAATAAATTTATAAAATCAACCCTAATGAGTTTTGAGGTGAATTCAATTGCTATGATTCACATTTCAAACACTCTAATTGATTATGAAAAAATATAATATGAGTACTATATATGATCATGGGCTAGAAGCAAGAATTGGCTATGTAGTCAATACTAGCCCATTTAAATTATTTTCAAACTTAGGATTTTAAATCTATGAGGTGTAGCACTTCATTTAAATCATCTTCCCAAGTAGTTTGAAGTAATGTGATGACCCTTGTTGCTTGGTCTCATACTTACTCACTTGAGGATATTAAACCAAATAGGATTGAAATTGCATGAGGTATAGAACCTCATTTAAATCATGTTTCTCAAATGACAAGTGAGAAGTGTTGACCTTGGTCAACATAATCTCATACTTGGTATTTGAGGAAATTAAATCTTAACAAAGTTCAATGAGAGGAAATTATTTCTCCAAACTAAAGAGAAACCCTAATCCACATTTCAATGAGAGGAAATTGTTTTCCTAACACTAAATAAGAAAACTTTAGCATAATTTTGGGTAGTAATGTTAAGTGATGATGCTAGATCATTTTTGTGAGCCATTAAGGCTAATTAAGTCTACCTAAGTATTGTTTGGTGATTGTATCCTCGTATTCGTTTATAGACGCTAGTACCGGAGAATATCAAGAGGAGGAGGTTTTCTACCAAGAGGAAGGAGAAGAGAACTTTGATCACTACCCCAATCAAGGCAAGCTAGACTAATGCAAGCTATTTTTGTTGCAAGCTACTATTCTTGCAAGATACCCAAAGTTCAAAGCTCTACAAGAGCAAGGCACCATTATACATTCCCTTAT
>NC_061512.1:77449817-77624831 GCF_022539505.1 Lolium rigidum | reverse complement strand
GAGCTTGGCTCCATGCAATTGTGCAAAGCATCGTACAAGAGACTGACCATCTGGTTAATTTGTTAGCTTGAGCTGGAGTTTAGCCCCGCAACCCACATTTGAGGCTCTTCCTCCGCAAGTTAGTGGCTCACCCCTCCTTTCATTAAGAAAATGCCCTGGGTGCTAGTGCTCGCATGTCTTATTTATAAAAGCAACATATATACAGTTTGAACTATTGTTTCCATTTTTTACTAGACTACCAGGTCGGACACATGCTCATGCGGACAAAGATGTCTGATAATAAGGGGTTTTCTCTCGGCCGGTAGAATGATATAGCTAAGAAAGTTCAATGCAAGTGACATTTTTCTCGCAATTTTGAATAGATAAGGGTATATGTCTCGCTTTATGCCACTATAGTATATCCACGACTGACTAAGAACAATTGCATGACAAAATATATCGATGCAAGCTTGACTGCAATGCAATTCAAGAACTTTTGCAGAATGTGTATCACATAAGAAAGAAAGGCTAAGGATATATCTCCTCATTTCTTAACATAAGCATATAGACATTTTCTTTCTAGAAAAAAAAAACTAAATTCTTGGTCAGTCCAGAAATGTGTTTCAGCAATAACTGAACGAAGTTGTAGCAGATGGCAAATTATAGTTTAGCACGCAGCAACAAAAAACTCCATCCATCCCACAAAAGTTGCCTGAGGTTTTTCTAAATTCTGGTGTATTTAGACACTAAATAGCATCTAGATACATCCAAATTTTGAAAAATCTCAGACAAGTTTGATGGAACGGGGGGGAGTATGTAAATTGTATTGATTTTATGAACGGACTGATAAAGATAAGATATAGGATGGGAAAAATCAAAACCATATTCGTTTTTACCTTTAAAGCAGGCATTGGCTGCGGAAGCTTAGAGACCTTCCTCTTGTGGGCTTTCCCTTCAAGGTGATCCTGCATGGCTTTCTGGCTTGTTGAAGTAATTCCGCAGACCTTGCAGGTCAAGTCCGGCTTTTGCGTCTTGCTTGTCACCGTGACAATGTTAGGGTCTTTCTGCTTGTCTGGCAAGACTGCGAGTACATTTTCTTTTGAGTGAACCTGCATAGCCTGTATGAAAAACAAATACTTTTCTGTCTTCAGAGAGAACCAAACATGTAATGAATCAATAAAAAAATGCAGGCACAAACAATTAGTAAAAGCTCCCATGCTTTTGGCATTACAGGTGATTTATCTTAGATGGACACACGTTTTTGCACCAGATATATCTTTGTTGATAGAGTTAGTTTATTCATGTTAAAACAGCAACAGTTTATTAACATTTATGTTTAAAAAACTGTTTACATTTAAGTTTTGCCACCTATACATGCCAACGATCAGAGAAGAACTACCGGGCCATCCCCTCATCTGGTCCAAAGTTGATACAACTCAAGGATAAATTACTTGGCTGTTATTTGTATGACTGCATGTCCATGTACATACTTGGACAAGTTTTATTCATAGGAATTGAGTAATCACGTTATTGTTTGGTAACCGGATTGAGTGTTTTTTTTTTCGAGTACGCACAGGAGATCTGCGTGTTTTGTATTAAGCTCGAAGGAGAAAGGACATCGTCCAAGTACAGGAAGATACACTCTTACCGGGCAGCCACAGCCGGCGCCGGCACAGCCACCCACACATGCCGTGCTCTACCTAAACCAAGGGTAGAAATCCATAGGTATCTCCTCGAATATGCGAGAGTTGCACTCTAGCCAAAGGCTCGATCCACAGGTATCCCCTCGACCGCCGCCGGCCACCAAACCAAGAGAGGTACCGTCGGGGTGAGGAAAAGAATGCGCAACACAGAGTTGATGCCAGCCCAAACGACCCTAGCGAAGGGGCAGTCCAGGGAGAGGTGGTCAAGTGTCTCGTTGTGCACTTTGCATAGCGGACATAGAATATGCAAGGGCAACCCACGGCGCAGCAACCTGTCCGCCGTCCAGCAATGTCGGCAAAGGGCGAGCCACGCATGCAGCTTATGCTTCATTGGGGCGGAAGAGTTCCAGACGTTGCCCGCCCCAGCCATTGCAAAGGAACCTTCCAACATTGCAAGGTAGGCTGAACGAGCGGTGAAGGATCCCTTCGATGTCCACTTCCACCGGTAGGTGTCGGATCCTACGTCGAGCGCCACATCCCGAACCGCTGCCCAAAGCTTAAGGTATTGGACAATGGCACCAACCGAGAGGGAGCCAGCAATGTCCAAAACCCATGGGTCGCCCGCCAGCCCGTCCTTGACGGGGCGGCTGTTCCGGAGTTTGGGCTTCACAAGGGCCACCACTGCACGAGCTAGGGCCAGCGCGCTCTGCGTTCCTAAACATCGCTGCTAGGATGTTCATCACGATCACGAAGAGGAGAGGGGAAAGGGGGTCGCCCTGCCGGAGCCCGCGGCTGCGGAAGAAGGCGTCCCCTGCGCGTCCGTTTACCAACAACTTGGTGGATGGTGATCGGAGGAGCATGAGAACCCACCTGAGCCACCTTGGGCCAAAGCCTCGTTTCCTCATAACACTAAGAAGGAAGGCCCACGAGACACTGTCGAAAGCCTTGGTGACGTCCAGTTTAAGGAGGAGGGCTGGCACCTTCCGCTGGTGGAGCATCCTCACAGCCTGCTGCACTAGAACGAAGTTGCCTTGGATGCAGTGGCCCTTGATGAAGGCGCTGGTTGGCGTGGACCAGCTCCGGCATCCTAGGAGCCAACCTGGTGGCGAGCAGCTTGGCGATGAGCCTGCCAAAACTGTGGACGAAGCTGATTGGCCTGAAGTCTTTCACCTCCATTGCACCATCGACCTTGGGGAGGAGGGTGAGGAAGGCAAAGTTGAGCCCACCGAACGCCTGATCACGACCAAGGAAGACCGCTTGGAGGGCATCGAGGACAAGGGATGGCACATGTATTATAGAAGAACCATGATTTCTAATATAATGGAATAGCAATATGAAAATATACTTTACATAACCATTGCTAATCGAATACCAACTAAATTACCTATCGTACAACTTTTGTAATGGCAAGATATGATGATACTTTACCATAACATATATAAAGTGCCCAACTGTCGTTCCACATATTTTGTTTCATCTGAAGAACATGAACTCAAAACTGATGTAAGTAAATAGGAATGAATGATGCAATCAAATGTGTATGATGCATTTCTCTTCAGTGCAAAAATTTGAACTAAATTTTCCAAAATAATGATTTTATCAGAAAAGTTAGCTCATTTTATTGAACTAAACTAAATAAGGTAAAGAGTACCCTAATAGTGATCCACCTGCATTTTTAACATTTACTATGGCACAAGTTCAGATGGTGTTCGTTACCTCATCATCATCCTCATGACATGCTTTAGCCATTGGCTGGGCAAGCTTAGCTGCCTTCTTCATGTGCGCCTTCCCTTTGAGGTGATCTTGCAAGGCCTTTTCGCTGGTTGCTGGGATGTCACACAACGTGCACCTCAACTCCTTTTTGTTGGTGCTTGTCGAAATTGAAGCAGCAGACGCCAGAGCGACATCAGTGTTCTTCCGCTTCATTGGCAAGGTTACCGACGCATTTGCTTTCGATAGGGCCTGCATTAAGGTGAAAAACAACTATTCATCAGTTTCTAGAGAGCAGAAAAAACTGCGCGGTAAGTAAATATGTTACTGTTAGAAAGGAAAAGTTACTATAGTTATTTTTTGTACAAATGCTTTATAGTCTTATAATTATAATAAAATGTATCATTAACAGGACATCCTTTGGAACATATTTATTGGATCTTTCATAGTTAATTAGGTAAGGAGAGGTTAGACCCTGTGTTTCTTTATACACAACTTAAGCGGTTAAACAGAAAGAAGGATCAGAGCTTAAATTAGCTCAACTGGTCAGATTTGCATTGTTCATCCAGAAAATAGAAGATTTCTCAAAATTTCATGGAACGGAAGTTCCTTGTCGAGTTACATCTGTACTTTGAGATAGCTCATATGATAAACACTGTAACGTTTTTCTCTACTGGTTCCCTAAAGAAAAAGGGAAACTGCCAATCCCATATACAGATTCCGAAAGCATTATACGAAACGAATCAAATGCCGGGACTCATAATAACTCGAGCTTTACGAACAAACCTCGAGCTCGATCCGCGTCTGCGTCCCGGATGGCGCCGGCGTAGGCGCCGATCCAAGGGCCGCGCCAGAGCGCGCCGACCGCCCCAGTCCGGATCGCAGCAACGGGGTGCGCTCCTCCATGAGCTCACGCCTGACCTGCGCCTCGAGCGCCTCGAGCTCCGCCTCCTCCCGCAGGATCCGCTCCCTTATCCTCGCCTTGGCCGCCTGTCGCCACAGCTCATCCGGGTCAGATGCCGGGGGCGGAACAGGCCCGGCGTTCTCCCCGTGGTATCCCATGCTGTGATCGCCGTGGCTATCTCTGCACATGCGTGGCTTCACAATCACACAGAGGAGAGAAGAAATTAAGAAAGATCGACATGGGGAAACTTGAACAAACGCGCGCTCACCCGCAGACTGGGAATCCGCCGACGTAGCCGCAGAGTCTGTCGCCGGCGGAGGAGGCCTGCTGGGCTCGTCGCCGGCGCGGAACTGGAATTCCATGGCGCTTTGGGGTTTTTTGGGTTTTGTGCGATGCGAGGCTTTGTTTTGATAAGCTAGGGCCGGTGGAGGAGTGGCGGCGCCAGAGAAACGCGTCCGTTCTAGACTGGGAAACGATCTTTTTAGTCCCAAACGATCATGGGCCCCGCGCGACTGGACAGAGTTTTGGAAACGACTTTTTTACAGTTTATACGTATATCGGAAACGATCCTGATCGTACTAATAAGAATTAGTTGCAGGATACATTCGAGAAGAGGAGTAATGTTTTTGGTTGCAAGGCATCTCCAACGGACCAACGCAAACGGACCGCGGACAGGAAATCCGGCTACACGTTACGCATCGTGTCCGGGGCGTCTGCAGCGGTCCAAATATGCGGCACGTTTGCGTCTTCGCGGACGCTGCGTGATCGCGCCGAGCGTCTGCTCGCTTCCCCCACGAGCCCGCCTGGCAGCGACACCGGCTCGATCGGCGTGAATTAAAGCACAGCAACTGCCGGGAGGTCAACCGCTGGAGTGGCAACCGCGTCGATCAACCCGCCAACCGCCGGAATGAAGCACCAAACCGCCGCGGAAGAGCTACTACAGATACGCGTCGCCATTAATCCCCGCTGAATATAACCCCTGCGCCTGCTGTAATTCACGTCCAACCGGCTACCATTCTTCTTCTTCTTCTCCAACACCGGCTAGCCACCATGAGCAACTTGTCGTTGCTGTCGGACACGCACAGCGAGGGGAAGCCGCTGGGATGGCGGCATTGGTGGGATAGTGTAACATCCCAAGTTTTTAATTCAATAAAGACAAAGAAATCAATTACTCAAAATTTGGAACTAACAAAAACTTTTCTTTACATATAGTGCTACCATAGTGTGCATGCATTCTTGTATGCATTGCCATGATGAGTGTTGATGTGTTATTCTAATATGCTTAAACCCTAGTACATGATCATAGAACCCCAAATAGAGAGAAATAAAAGAAATGGAAAAAGGCAAATATCACTTACATACACATATGGTCAAATTTGCAAATCATTAACCAAGGCCACCATTGCTTGTGCCATTGCTTGTGAAACACTAATATACCAATGACAAACACATTTGCATCAAAGAAACACAAATCAAATCAAAGGAAATATCAAAATTCACTTACATATGATAATGGTCACTTGACACTTTTATATCATCATGCCCACTTTGAGCCCCTGGTTTGGCAGATTCTTAAACTAAAACCCCTCACTTCTTTCCACCTCATCCAAGACCATATCAAGATGAACATTTCCTGTGTTGACCATCATGGTTGACTCTGTCTGCATTGACCAGTATAAAGGTGACAAGTGGCAACTATGAGACAAAGAGAAGATCATCCCAAATTTGAAACTTTGCAAACCAGCACCATTTCTCCAACCACCACCACCATTCTACCCCTTTAATTATTCAAATCAACTTCACCAAAAAGAATTTCAAAATTCAAACAAAGTGTTCATGCGGCCATACTGTCGAACACCTTGCAGGCATAATTTCAGATTTGACAAACATGCTATTATCCACCAGATTTTTGACTAAACCTCTTTTGATCAGAGATGATCATTGATCCTCTACACCTCTTGCATCACTGCCAGTACTTGCTCTTGATGATTCTCCATGCACTTTAACCTTGTCCAGTAGAATCCCCTGGCACTGCTGATGATCACCATGCACGGCCCTGGCTCGCGCGAGGCTGGCATTGGCCAGGCCAGAGCGTGCCCAGCACGCCCAGGCACGCCAGCGTGCGCGCTCACCCCGTACTGGGCGAGCCAGAGCGGCAGCTCGACCCATCACCTCCGTCCTCCTCTACCCCTCTACTTCTGCATCGAGCACCGCCACCACACCAGCTAGCCACTAGACACACTCGAGCCCCTGCGCGTGCACCGTCGCCGTCGTCCTCGTCGACTTTCCGACGCCGCACCGTGACAAAGTCTGCATCATCCCGAGCGATCCCTTCACCCTTTTGCTGCGCCAGCTAGCCGTTGAGCATCGCCATGATGCCGCCTACACCACGCCGTCCTCGCCTTGGCCTTTCCAGCACCGGAGATGCCGCGCCATGCTTGACCTCCACGGGCACCCGCCAATCACCTCCTCCGCTATAAATAGAGCACTCCCGCGCCCCATTTCTTCACACCAATCAGTTCTCCTCCCATCTCTGCCTCTCCTCGACCAATCAATTAGTCACCACCTCGCCGGAGCAGCCCCAATTTGAGGCCGCAGGTCGCCGCCGTTGATTGGAGCTTCCCGACGCCACGCCGCCGGTACCAGGCGATTCGTCGTCCTCGCCAACGTCGCCGCGCACCTCGCCGTCGACCGCCGGAGCAACGGTAGGCTCTCCACCCCCTAGCCTCGCCGCCAGTACGTCGGGATCTCGTCGGAGACGACGATGATCCATGTAAACACCCGGATTTTTAAGTCCAGATGCCTATTATGCCATACATCGCAATCCCAGGAAGATTGTTTTTGCGAGACATAACAGTTGAATATCATAGAGTCATCATTTATTACAACACATAATCGTCTTACAACAATAGATCACATGATCCAATATTACACAAATAGTTGATCGAATGACCAACAACACCATACGTAGCGGAAGCGAAGTAGTAGTGGACTATCTATTCCACAGCAACGCTTGACGTTAGAAGATGCTCCTAGTTATCGTAGACGTCCTGTTGTCCGTCGTCTTGATACCGTTGCACCTTCTTCATAGTCCGGCATTTGAATAGCCAGGAACACAGCCATGAGTACTTTAAAGTACTCGCAAACTAACACTAATGTAATTACTTATAAATTGTAATAAGGGGTGCTAAGCTCTAGGTTCATTTGCATAAAGCCAAGTTTAGTTCATAAACATTTAGTAACGACTCTTCATTTGCTAGACTAACTCAAGTGGGAACATTAGTGTCATTCCCACAACTCCATTGTGATTCAAGTCAATTCACCTTTCAATTCAACAATCCTTTTTAAGACAAAAGTTCTGACAACGGAATAATATGGTCTTTCCAATCGTCCGTAACCGTGGACACGGCTATTCGAATAGGTTAACACTCTGCAGAGGTTGTACTCTTGTGCCACAACTTTTGATTACATCCGTCGAGGATAACCCCGAATCATCGTAACTCAGTACGCGGATCATCAACCATAACCTTTCACTTATATACCCTAGTATAGGCACCTCTCCCCATGAGCTTGGCCTCCCGGTGAAGACAAACCGTCAACCCGGGAACTGCACAGGGCTTGGGTCTGACATTCACCTCATATTCACATCATTTCACCTTTACCGGAGGCAGCCTCGGCATAACCCCTATGATGTTTGTTTAGAGGGAACCCATACTAAGATACACAAACTTCTAGTTAAGCCCTACCCATAATCAGGTATTGTGGGGGTACTTATATAATTGGAAGGGTATCGCATCCAAACCCAATCATCAGTTTTCCTCAAAATTCACCAAGTCATTCATGTCACATTCACTTTCAAATTATTTCAAAGTCATTTCATTTCACATGTTCCCATCTAGAGTAGTCAATTTTATTTAGTTAGCACTAGCAACTAGTCATGAGGGGTGCTATCTAGCTTTGATTGCTCTAGGCTAAATTTGATGCTCTTGTTCTACTCTAGACCCAAGTGAATCATAAATCAAAAGTAAACTTTGAAATACAATAAGCAAACTAATTGCAAGGTAAAAACATGGGATAGGTTTATTAGACATAAAGTGAAACGTGATGGTGCCTTGCTCTTGTAGAGCTTTGCACTTGGGAACTTTGCAAGAGTGTTAGCTTTCCTTGAGTGGTGTAGTGATCAAAGTTCTCTTCCTCCTCCTGAGAGTAGATTTCCTCCTCTTGGTACTCCTCGGTACTAGCGTCTATATACGAATACGAGGTATATAATCACTAAACAAAACTTAAATACTATACTAAAACACACCAAGGGTTCACACAAGTCATTCTAACCTCTCATTCTTATTCACCTAGTGGTTGACTTGATTTTCTTATTTAAGAGAAAAATAATTTCCTCTCATTACAATTATTGATTTGGTTTGCTATTTAAATTCTTTGGAGAAAATAATTTCCTCTCATTGAATCTTATCAAGATTTAAATTCCTCAAATAATACTAAGGTATGAATATATGTTGACCAAGGTCAACACTTCATATCTATTATTTGGGAGTATGATTTAAATGAGGTGCTACACCTCATGCATTTTTAATAATAGCATGGTAATGATTTAAAATCACTAAGTAATAAAATATGAGGTTCATTAGACTAAGGTCATTACCTCTTATTGAATTACTTAGGATCAAGATTTAAATGAGAGGGTAGCTCTCATACTATTTAAATAAATTAATCCAAATGAGTTAAATGGACTAGAAATGGCTCCATAGCCATTGTTTTGCTCTAGTCCATGATCATGCAAACAACTAGGCTATCTTTTTGCATAAACAATTAGAGTACATCAAATGTGATTTATGAGAGTTGGAATCAACTCAAAATCACTTATGGTTGAATTTTAAATAAAGTTTGAAGTTTGAAAAGTCCCTGCCTTGTTATTTTTACTATTTGAATTCTACAATGAAACTTAGGGTGTGACCAGTGGGGTTGTTTAGATAATTTCATAAGCTTTCTAAAGATATAAAATTTGCTGAATTTGGTTCAGTATATTTGAAACTATTCAAATTTGAAAACAGTGCCAGTATTGAATTTTACATATTTGAAATAAAAGGAATTCAAATTGTGGGCCTGCGCGGGAAACACAGCTGGGCCGCAGCGGGGAGAAAGACTTGGGCCAGCCCATCTGCGCGTCTCGCGCGAGTGGGCTAACTGCCAGTGGGACCCGCTGTCAGTGTGACTTAACGAGCGAAACGGTACGAGCGACGTGAGGCGTAGGATTAGAAGTGCATCGTGCGGCCGTGGAGCATCGTCGTCTCCGACGAGATCCCGACGCACTGGCGGCGAGGGTAGGGGGTCGGAGAGCCTACCGGCGTTCCTGCGGTCGACGGCGAGGTGCGCGGCGACGTTGGCGATGACGACGAGGCGACTGGTACAAGCGGCGTGGCGTGGGGAAGCTCCAATCGACGGCGAGGACCTCCGGGTACTGGCGGGCTCCAGCGACGAATTGGGGCTGCTCCGGCGACGATTGGGTGTGGGACTTGGTCGAGGAGAAGCAGGGAAGGGAGGAGAAGCTGATGGTGTGAAGAGTTGGGGTGCGGGAGAGCTCTATTTATAGAGGGGAGGAGGTGCTGCGGGTGCCGAGGAAGGTCGAGCATGGCGCGGCGGTTCCAAGGCGCGAAGGAGCAAGGTGAGGACGGCAATCGATTGGCAGCAGCATGGCGATGCTTAACGTCTCTCTGGCGCGGCAAAAGCACGACGGGATCGATCGGGAGCATGCAATGACTACCACGGTACTGGCGGCGGAAAGTCGACGAGGACGACGGCGACGGTGCCTCGCGTGCACTTGAGGATTTCTACGGGCTAGAGGTTGCGAGTGGAGAAGCTTGATGCAGTAGATAGAGGGGTAGAGGAGGACCGAGGCGATGGGGCGAGCCGCCGCTCGGCGCGCCCAAGACGGGGTGAGCGCGCACGCTGGCGTGCACTCGGGCATCCTGGGCACGCTCTCGGCTCGGCCAATGCCAGCCTCGCGTGAGCTCCAGCCGTGCACCGTGATGATCAACAAGGTCAGAGGACAAGGTAAAAGGGAGAGAGGAGGATCTGAGAGAGGGGTGGCATGCTGGCCGGCATGGTGCACGGCATTGCATTGTTTTTGCCCTCTCCACGCTTTAATCATCAAGAACAAGTACTGGCATGATGCAGGGGACGCAGGGGATCAATGATCATCAAAGATCAAAAGAGGTTTAGTCTAAAAACTGTTGTGTAAAGGAGTGTGTGTCCAAACTGAATTCATGCCTGCAAGGTATTCGACACAATGGCCGCATGAAGAAAAAGTTTGAATTTTTCAAATCTTTTTGGTGGAGTTGATTTGAATATTATTTGGAGTAGAATGGTGGTGGTGGTGTGCAAAATGGTGCTGGTTTGCAAAGTTTCAAATTTGAGGTGATCTTCTCTTTGATTCAATGTTGCCACTTGTCACCTTTATACTGGTCAAACTAGGCAGAGTCAACCATGATGGTCAACACCAAAAATGCTCACCTAGATATGATCTTGGATGAGGTGGAAAGAAGTGAGGGGTTTTAGTTTAAGAATCTGCCAAACCAGGGGCTCAAAGTGGGCAAGATGTTATAAAAGTGACAATTGACCATTATCATATGTGAGTGAAATTTGATATTTCCTTTGATTTGATTTATGTTTCTTTGATGCAAAAGTGTTTGTTATTGATAAATTAGGGTTTCACAAGCAATGGCACAAGCAATGGTGGCCTTGGTTAATGATTTGCAAATTTTGTTAAATGTGTATATGAGTGAAAATGGGATTTTTCTACTTTCTTTATTTCTCTCAATTTGAGGTGCTATGATCATGTATTAGGGTTTAAGCATATGTGATCATCACACAAACACTCATCATGGAGAAAGCACACAAGAATGCATGAAAACTATATGTAGCACTATATTAAATAAAAGTTTTTGTTTGTTGTAAAATTTGAGTAATTGAAATTCCCATCTCTTTATTATGTTGAAACTTGGGATGTTACAAACCCTTCCCCCTTACAAAAGATCTCGTCCCGAGATCTTAAAGAAAACTAGGTACTAAAGAGATCTGGGTATTCAGTCCTCATGAAGTCTTCTCGCTCCCAAGTGGCTTCCTCTTTGGTATGGTTACTCCATTGGATCTTCAGAAACTTGATACTCCTGGTGCGAGTGGTTCTGAAAGCTTCTTCCAAGATGCGAATAGGTACTTCGCGATAGGTCAAATCTGAGTTGATATCCACCGCTCGGTGATCGATGTTCTTGAAAACCTCGGTCTTCTCCGGCACTTCCAAGCACTTCCGGAGTAACGAGATGTGAAACACATTGTGCACCGCTGACATTTCTTCCGGTACTTCCAGCTGATAGGATACTTCTCCTCAGCGACTCAGGACTTTGAAGGGTCCAACATATCGGGGTGCAAGCTTTCCTCTAAGTTGAAATCTCTACATTCCTTTAAGGGGGGATACTTTGAGATACACAAAATCTCCGATCTCGAAGGTCATCTCTCGGCGTCTTTTGTCAGCGTAGCTCTTCTATCTTGATTGGGCTGTCTTGAGGTATTCTCGGATCTTGTGCACCTTATCTTCAGCTTCTTGGAGAATATCTGGTCCAAAGACTTGGCTTTCTCCGACTTCCGACCAATTAAGAGGGGTACGGCACTTCCTTCCGTACAAGGCTTCAAAGGGGGCCATTTGCAAACTGGCTTGATAACTGTTGTTGTACGAGAATTCAGCGTAAGGCAAGCAGTCTTCCCACTTGGATCCATACTCAAGCACACATGCTCTCAACATATCTTCCAGTATCTGATTGACTCGTTCAGTCTGTCCATCAGTCTGCGGGTGATAGGCGGTGCTGAAATTCAGCCGGGTTCCTAGTCCTTCATGTACTTTCTGCCAAAATCTTGAGGTGAATTGGGATACTCTATCTGACACTATTGACTTCGGGGTTCCGTGCAGGCTGACTATCCGTGAGATATATAACTCGGCGAGTCTTGGTCCTTGATAGGTGGTCTTGACGGGGATGAAATGGGCTACCTTGGTCAATCTATCAACCACTACCCAGATAGAATCATTTCCTTTACTAGATTTGGGCAGTCCCGTGATGAAGTCCATTCCTACAGAAGCTCACTTCCATTCGGGAATCTGCAGGGGTTGCAGCAATCCTGCGGGTCGTTGATGTTCTGCTTTGACTCGTTGACAGATATCACACTTGGCGATGTAGCTTCCAATTTCTCTCTTCATTCCATGCCACCAAAATTGTTCCTTCAAATCTTGGTACATCTTAGTTCCTCCGGGATGAATGGAGTAAAGGGTGTCATGGGCTTCTTTCAGAATAACTTGCTTCAACTCGGAATCTGAAGGCACACATAAGCGTTCGTTGTACCAAAGCACTCCTTCTTCATCTTCGTTGAATCCCGGTGCCTTTCCTGCAGCTATTTGGCTCTTGATCCCATCAATGCTAGCATTTCCCTTCTGGGCTTCCTTTATCTGACTAATCAAGGTAGGTTGGAGTTCGATGCTGGCTAGAAATCCGTCACTAACTAGCTCCAGTCTAAACTGCTCAAATTCTTGATGCAAACTTGGTTGCTCTTCTGCGATCATGGAGTTCAACTGACATGGCAGTCTACTCAGGGCATCCGCTACCACATTGGCCTTGCCCGGGTGATAGTGAATTTCCATATCGTAATCCTTGATTAACTCTATCCATCTTCTCTGCCTCATATTCAGTTCTTTCTGAGTGAAGATATACTTCAAACTCTTGTGATCCGAATAGATCTCGCATCGATTACCCATGAGGTAATGACGCCATACTTTCAGGGCCAAAACTACTGCTGCTAGCTCTAAGTCATGGGTTGGATAATTCTGCTCATGTTGCTTCAGTTGGCTAGACAGATATGATATCACTTTGCCTTCTTGCATCAACACACATCCAAGACCAATCTTGGAGGCATCACAGTACACGTCAAAAGGCTTGGTGATGTCCGGCATGATCAATATTGGGGCTGAGGTCAATCTGCTCTTGAGCTGTTGGAAACTTTCTTCACATTTATCAGTCCATTCAAACTTCTTGTCCTTCTTCAGTAATTGAGTCATTGGTCTTGCTATGCTCGAGAATCCTTCAACAAACCGGCGGTAATATCCCGCCAGTCCGAGAAATGCACGGACTTCAATCTGAGTGGTTGGGGCTTTCCATTCTTCAACGGTCTTGATTTTAGAGGGGTCAACGGCAATTCCTCCTGCAGACAAGATATGTCCCAGGAATCCTACTTCCTTCAACCAAAACTCACACTTGCTGAACTTGGCGTACAACTGATGCTCCCGAAGGGTATCTAGGACCATTTCCAAATGTTGCTTATGTTCTTCTTCGGATTTGGAGTAGATAAGGATGTTGTCGATGAATACAACGACAAACTTATCCAGGAAGTTCATAAAGATCTTATTCATGAGATTCAAGAAGTAAGCGGGGTCATTGGTCAATCCAAATGACATGACGTTGTACTCATACAATCCATATCTGGTGGTGAAGGCAGTTTTAGGGATATCGGTGGCACGAATCTTCAGTTGATGGTAACCAGTCCTAAGATCAATCTTAGAGAACACCTTGGCACCGGTCAGCTGGTCAAACAGGTCTTCTATCTTTGGCAAAGGATACTTGTTCTTGACGGTGACATCGTTAAGCTTACGGTAATCCGTACATAAACGAGTGGCACCGTCCTTCTTATCCACAAACAAAACTGGGGATCTCCAAGGCGACGGACTTGGTCGAATCAGACCTTTGAACAACATATCATCCAGTTGCTTCTTTAGTTCCACTAACTCTGCCGGGTTCATACTATAGGCTCTCTGGGCTGTAGGTCCTGTTCCAGGGATTAACTCAATGATAAACTCGATATCCCGATCTGGGGGCATACCAGGTAGATCATCAGGAAACACATCGGGGTATCGACAGACAACCCTGATCTGGTCCAAAGTTGGTTTGGCTAAACTCTGGTTGTAGGTAAACTTTCTGGGCAGTCTTTCAGATATGTGCTCTACTAACACTCCGGTGCTACTAGTCATGGTGATGGCCTTCTTGGCGCAATCAATCAGTCCACGATGTTTCGACATCCAGTCCATACCCAGTACTACTTCCAAACCTTTTGTTCCCAGAACAATCAAATTTGCATAAAAATCTATTTCATGTATTCTGATAGGCACATCTTTGCAATTTTTTCTAGCTTTAGTTGTTGAACCAGGTATTTGAACTATCATGACATGCTTCATACTGATGGGTTGAATCTTACTAGTGTATGCAAAATCTTCAGTAACAAACGAATGCGATGCTCCAGAATCAAACAACACTCTTGCAGGTATTGAGTTAACAGAGAACATACCCAGCACGACATCTGGTGCTTCCTGGGCTTCTTCCGCACTCATGTGAAAGAGGTGGCCGCTGCGGTTGTTCGGGTTGTTGGGGGTGAATTCCTGCCGGTGGAGACACGGCGTTGCTGCTGAGCAGGGGCAGAGGTGTTGGCGGCAGTCTTGGCGAGCCTTTTGGGGCACTCATTGGAGTAGTGACCCACCACTCCACATTCATAACAGGTGATGGTGGACTTGTCCTTGGGGGTGATGGGAACAGCGTTGCTCCTAGTCCTCGGAGCAGTGTTGGAGTTATTGCTGTTGGGGGCTCTCATCGGGGCTTGGTTGAAGTGGTTGGTGTTGGCATGGTGGGGGTTGTTGTTGTTGTTGTGGCCTCCTGGCCTAGGGTGTCCTCCACTCCGGTTCTGAAAACCCGGACGTGACATCTGTATTGGTGGCTTGTTGTTTCTTGGGGCAAACCCTCCGCTTGAGCTGGGGCGAAACCTGGGGGTATTGCTGGGCCCACTCTGGTGCATCATGCGGAGCTTGCGGTTCTCGTTGGCTTGGTTGAGTTTCCCCTCCATCTAGATGGCTGAATAAACCAGGGCTTCAAGGTCAGCAAAAGGAATGTTGACCAGCACAGTCTGCATCTCATCGTGCAGTCCGTTCAGGAATCTCTCCTTTCTCTTCTCGGTGGTGTCCGTCTCATCCGGGGAATACCTTGACAGAGTGAGGAATCTGTCGCGGTATTCTACCACGGTCAGTCTGCCCTGCTTGAGTTCCCTGAACTCATCCCTCATTTTCTTTATCAGACCCGGGGGCACGTGATACTTGCTGAACTTGAGCTTGAAATCTGCCCAAGTCATCATTTGTCCGGCATTCAATGCACGGGCACTTGTCCACCAGGCTCGTGCAGGTCCTACCAAATAGTGTGTGGCAAACAGCACCCTATCATTGGCTTCCACTCCGGCAACTTCAAGATTGTTCTCCATGGTTTGGAGCCAATCATCAGCATCAAGGGGCTCTTCAGTCTTGCAGAACACAGGTGGGTTAGTGTTCTGGATGTTCTTCATCTTGGAGCCCGGGTGATCATGGTTTCCATGGCCTTGGTTATTCTGAGCGATCTGTTGCAGTGCAGCGATATTGGCTTGCCTTTCAGCTCTTTCAGCCTCTCTATCGGCCATCATCATTTCAACATCTGCATCATGGTATCCTGATTGGCGTTGCGAGTTGGAGGTGCCATCTGAACATTGAGATAGATCATGAGACGAGGGGGAAATTTCTATGGCTTATTTTGGGTAAAGTTCACAAAGTTTAAAACTTGAGTTCTTGACATGTTGAAATTAAACACACTTTTATTCATTCAAGGAGCACACATTACAAACTAACAAACCGGATGGTTTGAAGAACCATTTCATCGTTCTACGATACAAGGGACCGATACAACTCACGCCTACTCAAGTGCTCATGTGCAACTACTCTTCATCAACATTGATCGGGAAGGTATTATCCATCCCGGCTTCCAGGTGCTCATAGCCATCCACATAAGGGTGGAAGGCCAGGTCTTCGTCTTCCTCTTCTTCGTAGTCCTCATCATTGCTCACATAGGAGTATCCATCTCCCTGGATGTCTTCTCCTTCGCCTTCTCCCTCCAGGTCCTGGAGCTGTTCCGCCTGGGCTTCGACAGTCTCCTTCAGTGAGGCTATCTTTGCTCGGAGGCGAGCGATGGTGTAGTCCTTCTTCCCGTTCAAGCGGCGAAGAGTCCTGCGCTCCTTGGCGATGACCTTGATGGTCTCAACCTGTTGAGCCAGCTGGAGGTAGGTGTGGTTGGCGTAGGCGCGGGAGTTGTCCAGCTCCATGCGAATCTCGCACAGCATGAAGTCGAGGTGGTCCACATGATGCCTCAGCTCGGGGTGGAACGACAGGTTCATGGGTACTCCAAGGGAGTTGTGCCTTGCGAGGTGAGCAAAGCGTTCCCCTTGGATGGCCATCGCATTCTGCCCGCACAGACGGGCGAGTGCTTCCTGAAGAGCACGAGCGAGTCCGTCCGCCCAGTTATTCTCCCTGAGGGAGAACTGGATCCTTTCGAACATGGGAGACTCAAGCTTCCCTCGGAGGTCGGCCATGATGACCCACTGCAGCTGTCCTCCGGGCTGGTCGTTGACTTGACCCCCGAAGAACTCCGGAGGCGGGCGTCCAAGGAACTCCGATAGGGCATCAAGGTCCCTCTCGAAGATCATGTCCCCGCCATTCCCTATCTGGTAAACCTCGGTCTGGGTGAACTGCTCCATCTGCAGAGGAATTAGATGAGTAAGTTAGAGAAGTGCAAGTGTTCAAAATTTTAAGTAACTTATAAGGAAGAGCATGAATTTATTGGTTTGAAAAGATCTCAAAGGTAAGAGTGTGAATATGTTTTCGTAACTATTCACTTCATTGAATTGAAACTAAGTTTTTTTAGACGTCCATTCTAACTAGGGTCTCCTAAGGTCAAACAATGGCTCTGATACCAACTTGTCAGCACCCGGATTTTTAAGTCCAGATGTCTATTATGCCATACATCGCAATCCCAGGAAGATTGTTTTTGCGAGACATAACAGTTGAATATCATAGAGTCATCATTTATTACAACACATAATCGTCTTACAACAATAGTCACATGATCCAGTATTACACAAATAGTTGATCGAATGACCAACAACACCATACGTAGCAGAAGCGAAGTAGTAGTGGACTATCTATTCCACAGGCAACGCTTGACGTTAGAAGATGCTCCTAGTTATCGTAGACGTCCTGTTGTCCGTCGTCTTGATATCGTTGCTCCTCTTCATAGTCTGGCATTTGAATAGCCAGGGACACAGCCATGAGTACTTTAAAGTACTCGCAAACTAATACTAATGTAATTACTTATCAATTGTAATAAGGGGTGCTAAGCTCTAGGTTTATTTGCATAAAGCCAAGTTTAGTTCTTAAACATTTAGTAACGACTCTTCATTTGCTAGACTAACTCAAGTGGGAACATTAGTGTCATTCCCACAACTCCATTGTGATTCAAGTCAATTCACCTTTCAATTCAACAATCCTTTTTAAGACAAAAGTTCTGACAACGGAACAGTATGGCCTTTCCAATCGTCCGTAACCGTGGACACGGCTATTCGAATAGGTTAACACTCTGCAGAGGTTGTACTCTTGTGCCACAACTTTTGATTACATCCGTTGAGGATAACCCCGAATCATCGTAACTCAGTACACGGATCATCAACCATAACCTTTCACTTATATACCCTAGTATAGGCACCTCTCCCCATGAGCTTGGCCTCCCGGTGCAGACAAACCGTCAACCCGGGAACTGCACAGGGCTTGGGTCTGACTTTCACCTCATATTCACATCATTTCACCTTTACCGGAGGCAGCCTCGGCATAACCCCTATGATGTTTGTTTAGAGGGAACCCATACTAAGATACACAAACTTCTAGTTAAGCCCTACCCATAATCAGGTATTGTGGGGGTACTTATATAATTGGAAGGGTATCGCATCCAAACCCAATCATCAGTTTTCCTCAAAATTCACCAAGTCATTCATGTCACATTCACTTTCAAATTCTTTCAAAGTCATTTCATTTCACATGTTCCCATCTAGAGTAGTCAATTTTATTTAGTTAGCACTAGCAACTAGTCATGAGGGGTGCTATCTAGCTTTGATTGCTCTAGGCTAAATTTGATGCTCTTGTTCTACTCTAGACCCAAGTGAATCATAAATCAAAAGTAAACTTTGAAATACAATAAGAAAAATAATTGCAAGGTAAAAATATGGGATAGGTTTATTAGACATAAAGTAAAATGTGATGGTGCATTGCTCTTGTAGAGCTTTGCACTTGGGAACTTTGCAAGAGTGTTAGCTTGCCTTGAGTGGTGTAGTGATCAAAGTTCTCTTCCTCCTCCTGAGAGTAGACTTCGTCCTCTTGGTACTCCTCGGTACTAGCGTCTATATACGAATACGAGGTATACAATCACTAAACAAAACTTAAATACTATACTAAAACACACCAAGTGTTCACACAAGTTATTCTAACCTCTCATTCTTATTCACCTAGTGGTTGACTTGATTTTCTTATTTAAGAGAAAAATAATTTCCTCTCATTACAATTATTGATTTGGTTTGCTATTTAAATTCTTTGGAGAAAATAATTTCCTCTCATTGAATCTTATCAAGATAGTAAAAATAACAAGGCAGGGCCTTTTCAAACTTCAAACTTTATTTAAAATTCAACCATAAGTGATTTTGAGTTGATTCCAACTCTCATAAATCACATTTGATGTACTGTAATTGTTTACGCAAAAAGATAGCCTAGTTGTTTGCATGATCATGGACTAGAGCAAAATAATGGCTATGGAGCCATTTCTAGTCCATTTAAATCATTTAAGTTAAATTGTTTAAATGGGATGAGAGCTACTCTCTCATTTAAATCATTATCTTGAGTAGTCCAATATGAGGCAATAACCTTAGTATGTAGCACCCCATATTAGACTACTTCATGATATTAAATTGTTCCATAGTAGTATCTAAAATTGCATGAGATGGAGTATCTCATTTAAATCATTTTCCCCAAATGACCATTATGAAGTGTTGACCTTGGCCAACATGTATTCATACTTTGTTATTTGAGGAGATTAAATCTTAACAAGATATAATGAGAGGAAATTATTTTCTCTTAAATAAGAAAACCAAGTCAACCACCATGTGAATAAGATTGTGATGTTAGAATAGCTTGTGTGGACCCTTGGTGTGTTTTAGTCTAGCACTTAAGTTTTGTTTAGTGATTGTATACCTCGTATTCGTGTATAGACGCTAGTACCGAGGAGTACCAGGAGGAGGAGGTCTACTCTCAGGAGGAGGAAGAGAACTTTGATCACTACCCCACTCAAGGCAAGCTAATATTCTTGCAAACCACCCTAATGCAAAGCTCTACAAGAGCAAGGCACCATCACGTTTTACTTTATGTCTAATCAACCTATCCCATGTTTTTACCTTGCAATTATTTTGCTTATTGTATTTCAAAATTTACTTTTGATTTATGATTCACTTGGTCTAGAGTAGAACAAGAGCATCAAATTTAGCCTAGAGCAATCAAAGCTAGATAGCACCCCTCATGACTAGTTGCTAGTGCTAACTAAATAAAATTGACTACTCTAGATGGGAACATGTGAAAACCAATGACTTTGAAAGATTTTGAAGGTGAATGTGACATGAATGACATGGTGAATTTTGATGAAAACTGATGATCGGGTTCGGATGCGATACCCTTCCAATTATACAAGTACCCCCACAATACCTGATTATGTGTAGGGCTTAACTAGAAGTTAGTGTATCTTAGTATGGGTTCCCTCTAAACAAGCATCATAGGGGTTATGCCGAGGCTGCCTCCGTTAAAAGTGAAATGATGTGAATATGAGGTGAATGTCAGACCCAAGCCCTGTGCAGTTCCCGGGTTGACGGGTTGTCTTCACCGGGAGGCCAAGCTCTTGGGGAGAGGTGCCTATACTAGGGTATATAAGTGAAAGGTTATGGTTGATGATCCACGTACTGAGTTACGATGATTCGGGGTTATCCTCGACGGATGTAATCAAAAGTTGTGGCACAAGAGTACAACCTCTGCAGAGTGTTAAACCTATTCAAATAGCCGTGTCCACGGTTACGGACGATTGGAAAGGCCATACTGTTCCGTTGTCAGAACTTTTGTCTTAAAAAAGAATATTGAATTGAAAGGTGAATTGACTTGAATCACCACTGAGTTGTGGGAATGACACTAATGTTCCCACTTGAGTTAGTTAGCAAAGATGAGGAGTCTTTACTAAATGTTTATGAACAAAACTTGGCTTTATGCAAATAAACCTAGAGCTTAGCACCCCTTATTACAATTGATAAGTAATTACATTAGTATTAGTTTGCTAGTACTTTAAAGTACTCATGGCTGTGTCCCTGGCTATTCAAATGCCAGACTATGAAGAGGA
Organism: Lolium rigidum; assembly: GCF_022539505.1. Lineage (NCBI taxonomy): Eukaryota > Viridiplantae > Streptophyta > Magnoliopsida > Poales > Poaceae > Lolium > Lolium rigidum. The sequence continues at coordinate 77,604,228 of NC_061512.1, read as the reverse complement.
GCAACAGTATCAGGAGGACGGACAATAGGACGTCTACGATAACTAGGAGCAGCTTCTAACGTCAAGCGTTGCCTGTGGAATAGATAGTCCACTACTATTTCGCTTCCGCTACGTATTGTGTTGTTGGTCATTAGATCAACTATTTGTGTAATATTGGATCATGTGATCTATTGTTGTAAGACGATTATATGTTGTAATAAATAATGACTCTATGATATTCAACTGTTATGTCTCGCAAAAACAATCTTCCTGGAATTGCGATGTATGACATAATAGGCATCTGGACTTAAAAATCCAGGTGTTGACAAGTTGGTATCAGAGCCATTGTTTGACCTTAGGAGACCCTAGTTAGAATGGACGTCTGAAAAACTTAGTTTCAAATTCAATGAAGTGAATAGTTACGAAAACATATTCACACTCTTACCTTTGAGATATTTTCAAAACAATAAATTCATGCTCTTCCTTATAAGTTACTTAATACTTTGAACACTTGCACTTCTCTAACTTACTCATCTATTTCCTCTACAGATGGAGCAGTTCACCCAGACCGAGGTTTACCAGCTAGGGAATGGCGGGGACATGATCTTCGAGAGGGACCTCCATGCCCTATCGGAGTTCCTTGGACGCCCGCCCCCAGAGTTCTTCGGGGGTCAAGTCAACGACCAGCCCGGAGGACAGCTGCAGTGGGTCATCATGGCCGACCTACGAGGGAAGCTTGAGTTTCCCATGTCCGAAAGGATCCAGTTCTCTTTTAGGGAGAACAACTGGGCGGACGGACTCGCTCGTGCCCTTCAGGAAGAACTTGCCCGTCTGTGCGGGCAGAACGCGATGGCCATCCAAGAGGAATGCTTTGCTCACCTCGCAAGGCACAACTCCCTTGGAGTACCCATGAACCTGCCGTTCCACCCCGAGCTGAGGAATCATGTGGACCACCTTGACTTCATGCTATGCGAGACTCGCATGGAGCTGGACAACTCCCGCGCCTACACCAACCACACCTACCTCCAGCAGGCTCAACAGGCCGAGACCATCAAGATCATCGCCAAGGAGCAAAGGACTCTTCGCCGCCTGAATGCGAAGAAGGACTACACCATTGCTCGCCTCCGAGCAAAGATAGCCTCACTGAAGGAGACTATCGAAGCCCAGGCAGAACAGCTCAAGGACCTGGAGGGAGAAGGCGAAGGAGAAGACATCCAGGGAGATGGATACCCCTATGTGAGCAATGATGATGACTACGAAGAAGAGGAAGACGAAGACCTGGCCTTCCACCCCTATGTGGATGGCTATGAGCACCTGGAAGCCGGGATGGATAATTCCTTCCCGATCAATGTCGATGAAGAGTAGTTTCACATGAGCACTTGAGTAGGCGTGAGTTGTATCGGTCCCTTGTATCGTAGAACGGTGAAATGGTTCTTCAAACCATCTGATGTGTTAGTTTGTAATGTGTGCTCCTTGAATGAATAAAAGTGTGTTTAAATTCAACATGTCAAGAACTCAAGTTAAACATTTTGAACTTTACCCAAAATAAGCCATAGAAAATTCCCTCTCGTCTCATGATCTATCTCAATGTTCAGATGGCACCTCCAACTCGCAGCACAAATCAGGATGCAATGATGCAGATGTTGCAGATGATGATGGCAGATAGAGAGGCTGGAAGAGCTGAAAGGCAAGCAAATATCGCTGCTCTGCAACAGATCGCTCAGAACAACCAAGGCCATGGAAACCATGATCACTCGGGCTCCAAGCTGAAGAACTTCCAGAACACTAACCCACCTGTGTTCAGCAAGACTGAAGAGCCCCTTGATGCTGATGATTGGCTCCAAACCATGGAGAACAATCTTGAGGTTGCCGGAGTAGAAGTCAATGATAAGGTGTTGTTTGCCACCCACTACTTGGCAGGACCTGCACGAGCCTGGTGGACGAGTGCCCGTGCATTGAATGCGGGGAAAATGATGACTTGGGCAGATTTCAAGCTCAAGTTCAGCAAGTATCACGTGCCCCCGGGTCTGATCAAGAAAATGAGGGACGAGTTCAGGGAACTCAAGCAGGGCAGACTGACCGTGGTAGAATACCGCGACAGATTCCTCACTCTGTCAAGGTACGCCCCGGATGAGACGGACACCACCGAGAAGAGGAAGGAGAGATTCTTGAACGGACTGCACGATGAGATGCAGACTATGTTGGTCAACATCCCTTTTGCTGACCTTGAAGCCCTGGTTGACTGAGCCATCCAGATGGAGGGAAAACTCAACCAAGCCAACGAGAACCGCAAGTGCCGCATGATGCACCACAGAGTGGGCCCAGCAATACCCCAAGGTATCGCCCCAACTCAAGAGGAGGGTTTGCCCCAAGAAACAACAAGCCACCGACGCAGATGTCACGTCCGGGTTTTCAGAACCGGAGTGGAGGACACCCTAGGCTAGGAGGCCACAACAACAACAACCCCCACCATGCCAACACCAACCACTTCAACCGCGCCCCGATGAGAGCCCCCAACAACAACTCCAACACTGCTCCAAGGACTGGGAGCAACGCTGTTCCCATCACCCCCAAGGACAAGTCCACCATCACTTGTTATGAGTGTGGAGTGGTGGGTCACTACTCCAACAAGTGCCCCAGAAGGCTCGCCAAGACTGTCCCCAACACCTCTGCCCCTGCTCAGCAGCAACGCCGTGTCTCCACCGGCAGGAAGTTCACCCCGAACAACCCGAACAACCGCAGCGGCCGCCTCTTTTACATGAGTGCCGAAGAAGCCCAGGAAGCACCAGATGTAGTGCTGGGTATGTTCTCTTTTAACTCAATACCTGCAAGAGTGTTGTTTGATTCTGGAGCACCGCATTCGTTTGTTACTGAAGATTTTGCATGCACTAGTAAGATTCAACCCATCAGTTTGAAGCATGCCATGATAGTTCAAATACCTGGTTCAACAACTAAAGCTAGAAAAATTTGCAAAGATGTGCCAATCAGAATACATGAAATAGATTTTTATGCAAATTTGATTGTTCTGGGAACAAAAGGTTTGGAAGTAGTACTGGGTATGGACTGGATGTCGAAAGATCATGGACTGATTGATTGTGCCAAGAAGGCCATCACCATGACTAGTAGCACCGGAGTGTTAGTAGAAAACGTGTCTGAAAGGCTGCCCAGAAAATTCACCTGCAATCAAAGTCTAGCCAAACCAACCTTGGATCAGATCTGGGTCGTCTGTCGATACCCCGATGTGTTTCCTGATAATTTACCCGGTATGCCCCCAGATCGTGATATCGAGTTTATCATTGAGTTAATCCCTGGAACAGGACCTATAGCCCAGAGAACCTATAGTATGAACCCGGCAGAGTTAGTGGAACTGAAGAAGCAACTTGATGATATGTTATTCAAAGGCCTGATTCGACCAAGTGCGTCGCCTTGGAGATCCCCAGTTTTGTTTGTGGATAAGAAGGACGGTGCCACTCGTTTATGTACGGATTACCGTAAGCTTAACGATGTCACCATCAAGAACAAGTATCCTTTGCCAAAGATAGACGACCTGTTTGACCAGATAACCGGTGCCAAAGTATTCTCTAAGATTGATCTTAGGACTGGTTACCATCAACTAAAGATTCGTGCCACCGATATCCCCAAAACTGCCTTTACCACCAGATATGGATTGTATGAGTACAATGTCATGTCATTTGGATTGACCAATGCCCCCGCTTACTTCATGAATCTCGTGAATAAGATCTTTATGAACTTCCTGGATAAGTTTGTCGTTGTCTTCATCGACGACATCCTTATCTACTCCAAATCCGAAGAAGAACATGAACAACATTTGGAAGTGGTCCTAGATACCCTTTCGGGGCATCAGTTGTACGCCAAGTTCAGCAAATGTGAGTTTTGGTTGAAGGAAGTAGGATTCCTGGGACATATCTTGTCTGCAGGAGGAATTGCCGTTGACCCCTCTAAAATCAAAACCGTTGAAGAATGGAAAGCCCCAACCACTCAGGCTGAAGTCCGTGCGTTTCTCGGATTGGCGGGATATTACCGCCGGTTTGTTGAAGGATTCTCCAGCATAGCAAGACCAATGACCCAATTATTGAAGAAAGATAAGAAGTTTGAATGGACTGATAAATGTGAAGAAAGCTTCCAACAGCTCAAGAGCAGATTGACCTCAGCCCCAATATTGATCATGCCGGACATCACCAAGCCATTTGACGTCTACTGTGATTCCTCCAAGATTGGTCTTGGATGTGTGTTTATGCAAGAAGGCAAAAGTGATATCATACCTGTCAAGGCAACTGAAGCAACATGAGCAGAATTATCCAACCCATGATTTAGAGCTAGCAGGAGTAGTTTTGGCCCTGAAAGTATGGCGTCATTACCTCATGGGTAATCAATGCGAGATCTATTCGGATCGCAAGAGCCTGAAGTATATTTTCACTCAGAAGGAACTAAATATGAGGCAAAGAAGATGGATAGAGTTAATCAAGGATTATGATATGGAAATTCACTATCACCCCGGCAAGGCCAATGTGGTAGCGGATGCCCTGACTAGACTGCCGTGTCAGTTGAACTCCATGATCGCAGAAGAGCAACCTAGTTTGCATCAAGAGTTTGCGCAGTTTATATTGGAGCTAGTTAGTGAAGGATTTCTAGCCAGCATCTAACTCCAACCTACCTTGATTAGTCAGATAAAGGAAGCCCAAAAGGGAAATGCTAGCATTGATGGGATCAAGAGCCAAATAGCTGCGGGGAAGGCACCAGAATTCACCGAAGATGAAGAAGGAGTGTTGTGGTACAACAAACGCTTATGTGTGTCGTCAGATTCCGAGTTGAAGCAAGTGATCCTGAAAGAAGCCCATGACACCCTTTACTCCATTTATCCCGGAGGAACCAAGATGTACCAAGATTTGAAGGAACAATTTTGGTGGCATGGAATGAAGAGAGAGATTGGAAGCTACATCGCCAAGTGTGATATCTGTCAACGAGTCAAAGCCGAACATCAACGACCCGTAGGATTGCTGCAACCCCTGCAGATTCCCGAATGGAAGTGGGATTCTGTAGGAATGGACTTCATCACCGGATTGCCCAAATCTAGTAAAGGAAATGATTCTATTTGGGTAGTGGTCGACAGATTGACCAAGGTAGCCCATTTCATCCCCGTAGAGACCACCTATCAAGGACCAAGACTCGCCGAGTTATATATCTCACGGATAGTCACCCTGCACGGAACCCCGAAGTCAATAGTGTCAGATAGAGGATCCCAATTCACCTCCAGATTTTGGCAGGAAGTACATGAAGGACTAGGAACCTAGCTGAATTTCAGCACCGCCTATCACCCGCAGACTGATGGACAGACTGAACGAGTCAATCAGATACTGGAAGATATGTTGAGAGCATGTCTGCTTGAGTATGGATCCATGTGGGAAGACTGTCTGCCTTACGCAGAATTCTCGTACAACAACAGTTATCAAGCCAGTTTGCAAATGGCCCCCTTTGAAGCCTTGTACGGAAGGAAGTGCCGTACCCCTCTGAATTGGTCGGAAGTCGGAGAAAGCCAAGTCTTCGGCCCAGATATTCTTCGAGAAGCCGAAGAGAAGGTGCACAAGATCCGAGAATACCTCAAGATAGCCCAATCAAGACAGAAGAGCTACGCTGACAAAAGACGCCGAGAGATGACCTTCGAGATTGGAGATTTTGTGTATCTCAAGGTATCGCCCCTTAAAGGAATGCAGAGATTCCAACTTAGAGGAAAGCTTGCACCCCGATATTTTGGACCCTTCAAAGTCCTGAGTCGCCGAGGAGAAGTATCCTATCAGCTGGAGTTACCTGAAGAAATGTCAGCGGTACACAATGTGTTTCACATCTCGTTACTCCGGAAGTGCTTGGAAGTGCCGGAGAAGACCGAGGTTTTCAAGAACATCGATCACCGAGCTGTGGATATCAACTCAGACTTGACCTATCGCGAAGTACCTATTCGCATCTTGGAAGAAGATTTCAGAACCACTCGCACCAGGAGTATCAAGTTTCTGAAGATCCAATGGAGTAACCATACCAAAGAGGAAGCCACTTGGGAGCGAGAAGACTTCATGAGGACTGAATACCCAGATCTCTTTAGTACCTAGTTTTCTTTAAGATCTCGGGACGAGATCTTTTGTAAGGGGGAAGGGTTTGTAACATCCCAAGTTTCAACATCAATAAAGAGATGAGAATTTCAATTACTCAAATTTTGCAACTAACAAAAACTTTTATTTACATATAGTGCTACATATAGTTTTCATGCATTCTTGTGTGCTTTCTCCATGATGAGTGTTTGATGTGATGATCTACATATGCTTAAACCCTAATACATGATCATAGCACCTCAAATTGAGAGAAATAAAGAAAGTAGAAAAATCCCAATTTTCACTCATATACACATTTAACAAAATTTGCAAATCATTAACCAAGGCCACCATTGCTTGTGCCATTGCTTGTGAAACCCTAATTTATCAATAACAAACACTTTTGCATCAAAGAAACATAAATCAAATCAAAGGAAATATCAAATTTCACTCACATATGATAATGGTCAATTGTCACTTTTATAACATCTTGCCCACTTTGAGCCCCTGGTTTGGAAGATTCTTAAACCAAAACCCCTCACTTCTTTCCACCTCATCCAAGACCATATCAAGGTGAACATTTTTGGTGTTGACCATCATGGTTGACTCTGCCTAGTTTGACCAGTATAAAGGTGACAAGTGGCAACATTGAATCAAAGAGAAGATCACCTCAATTTTTAAACTTTGCAAACCAGCACCAATTTGCACACCACCACCACCATTCTACTCCAAATAATATTCAAATCAACTCCACCAAAAAGATTTGAAAAATTCAAACTTTATCTTCATGCGGCCATTGTGTCGAATACCTTGCGAGGCATGAATTCAGATTTGGACACACACTCCTTTACACAACAGTTTTTAGACTAAACCTCTTTTGATCTTTGATGATCATTGATCCCCTACGTCCCTCGCATCATGCCAGTACTTGTTCTCGATGATTAAAGCGTGGAGAGGGCAAAAACAATGCCATGTCGTGCACCATGCCGGCCAGCATGCCACCCCTCTCTCAGATCCTCCTCTCTCACTTTTACCTTGTCCTCTGACCTTGTTGATCATCACGGTGCACGGCTGGAGCTCACGCGAGGCTGGCATTGGCCAGGCCAGAGCGTGCCCAGGATGCCCAGTGCACGCCAGCGTGCGCGCTCACCCCGTACTGGGCGCGCCAGAGCGGCAGCTCGCCCCATCGCCTCAGTCCTCCTCTACCCCTCTATCTCTGCATCAAGCTTCTCCACTGCAACCTCTAGCCCGTAGAAATCCTCAAGTGCACGCAGAGGCACCGTCGCCGTCGTCCTCGTCGACTTTCCGCCGCCAGTACCGTGGTAGTCATTGCATGCTCCCGATCGATCCCGTCGTGCTTTTGCCGCGCCAGAGAGACGTTAAGCATCGCCATGCTGCTGCCAATCGATTGCCGTCCTCACCTTGCTCCTTCGCGCACTTGGAACCGCCGCGCCATGCTCGACCTTCCTCGGCACCCGCCAGCACCTCCTCCCTCTATAAATAGAGCTCTCCCGCACCCCAACTCTTCACACCATCGGCTTCTCCTCCCTTCCCTGCTTCTCCTCGACCAAGTCCCACACCCAATCGTCGCCGGAGCAGCCCCAATTCGTCGCCGGAGCCCGCCGGTACCCGGAGGTCCTCGCCGTCGATTGGAGCTTCCCCACGCCACGCCGCTTGTACCCGGTCGCCTCGTCGTCATCGCCAACGTCGCCGCGCACCTCGCCGTCGGCCGCAGGAACGCCGGTAGGCTCTCCGACCCCCTACCCTCGCCGCCGGTGCGTCGGGATCTCGTCGGAGACGACGATGCTCCACGGCCGCACGATGCACTTCTAATCCTACGCCTCACGTCGCTCGTACCGTTTCGCTCGTTAAGTCACGCCGGACGAGTGGGTCCCACCTTGTCGAGTCGGCCACTCGCGCGAGACGCGCGGATGGGCGTGGCCCAAGTCTTTCTCTCCCTTTGCGGCCCATTTGTGTTTCCCGCGCAGAGCCCACAATTTGAATTCCTTTTATTTCAAATATGTAAATTTCAATACTGGCACTGTTTTCAAATTTAAATAGTTTCAAATCTACTGCACCAAATTCAGCAAATTTTATATCTTTCGAAAGCCTATGAAATTATCTAAACAATCCCATTGGTCTCACCTCCAGATTCATTGTAGAATTCAAATAGTAAAAATGACAAGGCAGGGCCTTTTCAAACTTCAAACTTTATTTAAAATTCAACCATAAGTGATTTTGAGTTGATTCCAACTCTCATAAATCACATTTGATGTACTCTAATTGTTTATGCAAAAAGATAGCCTAGTTGTTTGCATGATCATGGACTAGAGCAAAACAATGGCTATGGAGCCATTTCTAGTCCATTTAACTCATTTAGGATTAATTTATTTAAATAGTATGAGAGCTACCCTCTCATTTAAATCTTGATCCTAAGTAATTCAATAAGAGGTAATGACCTTAGTCTAATGAACCTCATATTTTATTACTTAGTGATTTTAAATCATTACCATGCTATTATTAAAAATGCATGAGGTGTAGCACCTCATTTAAATCATTACTCCCAAATAATAGATATGAAGTGTTGACCTTGGTCAACATATATTCATACCTTAGTATTATTTGAGGAATTTAAATCTTGATAAGATTCAATGAGAGGAAATTATTTTCTCCAAAGAATTTAAATAGCAAACCAAATCAATAATTGTAATGAGAGGAAATTATTTTTCTCTTAAATAAGAAAATCAAGTCAACCACTAGGTGAATAAGAATGAGAGGTTAGAATGACTTGTGTGAACCCTTGGTGTGTTTTAGTATAGTATTTAAGTTTTGTTTAGTGATTATATACCTCGTATTCGTATATAGACGCTAGTACCGAGGAGTACCAAGAGGAGGAAATCTACTCTCGGGAGGAGGAAGAGAACTTTGATCACTACACCACTCAAGGAAAGCTAACACTCTTGCAAAGTTCCCAAGTGCAAAGCTCTACAAGAGCAAGGCACCATCACGTTTCACTTTATGTCTAATAAACCTATCCCATGTTTTTACCTTGCAATTAGTTTGCTTATTGTATTTCAAAGTTTACTTTTGATTTATGATTCACTTGGGTCTAGAGTAGAACAAGAGCATCAAATTTAGCCTAGAGCAATCAAAGCTAGATAGCACCCCTCATGACTAGTTGCTAGTGCTAACTAAATAAAATTGACTACTCTAGATGGGAACATGTGAAATGAAATGACTTTGAAATAATTTGAAAGTGAATGTGACATGAATGACTTGGTGAATTTTGAGGAAAAGCGATGATTGGGTTTGGATGCGATACCCTTCCAATTATATAAGTACCCCCACAATACCTGATTATGGGTAGGGCTTAACTAGAAGTTTGTGTATCTTAGTATGGGTTCCCTCTAAACAAACATCATAGGGGTTATGCTTGAGGCTGCCTCCGGTAAAGGTGAAATGATGTGAATATGAGGTGAATGTCAGACCCAAGCCCTGTGCAGTTCCCAGGTTGACGGTTTGTCTTCACTGGGAGGCCAAGCTCATGGGGAGAGGTGCCTATACTAGGGTATATAAGTGAAAGGTTATGGTTGATGATCCGCGTACTGAGTTACGATGATTCGGGGTTATCCTCGACGGATGTAATCAAAAGTTGTGGCACAAGAGTACAACCTCTGCGAGTGTTAACCTATTCGAATAGCCGTGTCCACGGTTACGGACGATTGGAAAGACCATATTATTCCGTTGTCAGAACTTTTGTCTTAAAAAGGATTGTTGAATTGAAAGGTGAATTGACTTGAATCACAATGGAGTTGTGGGAATGACACTAATGTTCCCACTTGAGTTAGTCTAGCAAATGAAGAGTCGTTACTAAATGTTTATGAACTAAACTTGGCTTTATGCAAATGAACCTAGAGCTTAGCACCCCTTATTACAATTTATAAGTAATTACATTAGTGTTAGTTTGCGAGTACTTTAAAGTACTCATGGCTGTGTTCCTGGCTATTCAAATGCCAGACTATGAAGAGGTGCAACAGTATCAAGACGACGGACAACAGGACGTCTACGATAACTAGGAGCATCTTCTAACGTCAAGCGTTGCCTGTGGAATAGATAGTCCACTACTACTTCGCTTCCGCTACGTATGGTGTTGTTGGTCATTCGATCAACTATTTGTGTAATATTGGATCATGTGATCTATTGTTGTAAGACGATTATGTGTTGTAATAAATGATGACTCTATGATATTCAACTGTTATGTCTCACAAAAACAATCTTCCTGGGATTGCGATGTATGGCATAATAGGCATCTGGACTTAAAAATCCGGGTGTTTACATGGATCATTGTCGTCTCTGACGAGATCCCGACGTACTGGCGGCGAGGCTAGGGGGTGGAGAGCCTACCGTTGCTCCGGCGGTCGACGGCGAGGTGCGCGGCGACGTTGGCGAGGACGACGAGTCGACTGGTACCGGCGGCGTGGCGTGGGGAAGCTCCAATCGACGGCGGCGACCTGCGGGTACTGGCGGGCTCCGGCTTCAAATTGGGGCTGCTCCGGCGAGGTGGTGACTAATTGATTGGTCGAGGAGAAGCAAGTATGGGAGGAGAAGCTGTGGGTGTGGAGAATTGAGGCGCGGAAGGGATCTATTTATAGCGGGGGAGGTGACTGGCGGGTGCCCGTGGAGGTCAAGCATGGCGCAGCGGTTCTGGTGCTCGAAGGGCCAAGGCGAGGACGGCGTGGTGTAGGCGGCATCATGGCGATGCTCAACGGCTAGCTGGCGCAGCAAAAGGGTGAAGGGATCGCTCGGGATGATGTAGACTCTGTCACGGTACTGGCGGCGGAAAGTCGACGAGGACGACGGCGACGGTGCACGCGCAGGGGCTCGAGTGTGTCTAGTGGCTAGCTGGTGTGGTGGCGGTGCTCGATGCAGAAGTAGAGGGGTAGAGGAGGACGGAGGTGATGGGTCGAGCTGCCGCTGCGGCTCGCCCGAGTACGGGGTGAGCGCGCACGCGCGGCGTGCTCGGGCGTGCTTGGGCACGCTCGGCCCGGCCAATGCCGGCCTCGCGCGAGCCGGGCCGTGCATGGTGATCATCAGCGGTGCCGGGGATTCTGCCGGACAAGGTTAAAGTGCATGGAGAATCATCAAGAGCAAGTACTGGCAGTGATGCAAGAGGTGTAGAGGATCAATGATCATCTCTGATCAAAAGAGGTTTAGTCAAAAATCTGGTGGATAATAGCATGTTTGTCAAATCTGAAATTATGCCTGCAAGGTGTTCGACAGTATGGCCGCATGAACACTTTGTTTGAATTTTGAAATTCTTTTTGGTGAAGTTGATTTGAATAATTAAAGGGGTAGAATGGTGGTGGTGGTTGGAGAAATGGTGCTGGTTTGCAAAGTTTCAAATTTGGGATGATCTTCTCTTTGTCTCATAGTTGCCACTTGTCACCTTTATACTGGTCAATGCGGACAGAGTCAACCATGATGGTCAACACAGGAAATGTTCATCTTGATATGGTCTTGGATGAGGTGGAAAGAAGTGAGGGGTTTTAGTTTAAGAATCTGCCAAACCAGGGGCTCAAAGTGGGCATGATGATATAAAAGTGTCAAGTGACCATTATCATATGTAAGTGAATTTTGATATTTCCTTTGATTTGATTTGTGTTTCTTTGATGCAAATGTGTTTGTCATTGGTATATTAGTGTTTCACAAGCAATGGCACAAGCAATGGTGGCCTTGGTTAATGATTTGCAAATTTGACCATATGTGTATGTAAGTGATATTTGCCTTTTTCCATTTCTTTTATTTCTCTCTATTTGGGGTTCTATGATCATGTACTAGGGTTTAAGCATATTAGAATAACACATCAACACTCATCATGGCAATGCATACAAGAATGCATGCACACTATGGTAGCACTATATGTAAAGAAAAGTTTTTGTTAGTTCCAAATTTTGAGTAATTGATTTCTTTGTCTTTATTGAATTAAAAACTTGGGATGTTACACTATCCCACCAATGCCGCCATCCCAGCGGCTTCCCCTCGCTGTGCGTGTCCGACAGCAACGACAAGTTGCTCATGGTGGCTAGCCGGTGTTGGAGAAGAAGAAGAAGAATGGTAGCCGGTTGGACGTGAATTACAGCAGGCGCAGGGGTTATATTCAGCGGGGATTAATGGCGACGCGTATCTGTAGTAGCTCTTCCGCGGCGGTTTGGTGCTTCATTCCGGCGGTTGGCGGGTTGATCGACGCGGTTGCCACTCCAGCGGTTGACCTCCCCGGCAGTTGCTGTGCTTTAATTCACGCCGATCGAGCCAGTGTCGCTGCCAGGCGGGCTCGTGGGGGAAGCGAGCAGACGCTCGGCGCGATCACGCAGCGTCCGCGAAGACGCAAACGTGCCGCATATTTGGACCGCTGCAGACGCCCCGGACACGATGCGTAACGTGTAGCCGGATTTCCTGTCCGCGGTCCGTTTGCGTTGGTCCGTTGGAGATGCCTTGCAACCAAAAACATTACTCCTCTTCTCGAATGTATCCTGCAACTAATTCTTATTAGTACGATCAGGATCGTTTCCGATATACGTATAAACTGTAAAAAAGTCGTTTCCAAAACTCTGTCCAGTCGCGCGGGGCCCATGATCGTTTGGGACTAAAAAGATCGTTTCCCAGTCTAGAACGGACGCGTTTCTCTGGCGCCGCCACTCCTCCACCGGCCCTAGCTTATCAAAACAAAGCCTCGCATCGCACAAAACCCAAAAAACCCCAAAGCGCCATGGAATTCCAGTTCCGCGCCGGCGACGAGCCCAGCAGGCCTCCTCCGCCGGCGACAGACTCTGCGGCTACGTCGGCGGATTCCCAGTCTGCGGGTGAGCGCGCGTTTGTTCAAGTTTCCCCATGTCGATCTTTCTTAATTTCTTCTCTCCTCTGTGTGATTGTGAAGCCACGCATGTGCGAGATAGCCACGGCGATCACAGCATGGGATACCACGGGGAGAACGCCGGGCCTGTTCCGCCCCCGGCATCTGACCCGGATGAGCTGTGGCGACAGGCGGCCAAGGCGAGGATAAGGGAGCGGATCCTGCGGGAGGAGGCGGAGCTCGAGGCGCTCGAGGCGCAGGTCAGGCGTGAGCTCATGGAGGAGCGCACCCCGTTGCTGCGATCCGGACTGGGGCGGTCGGCGCGCTCTGGCGCGGCCCTTGGATCGGCGCCTACGCCGGCGCCATCCGGGACGCAGACGCGGATCGAGCTCGAGGTTTGTTCGTAAAGCTCGAGTTATTATGAGTCCCGGCATTTGATTCGTTTCGTATAATGCTTTCGGAATCTGTATATGGGATTGGCAGTTTCCCTTTTTCTTTAGGGAACCAGTAGAGAAAAACGTTACAGTGTTTATCATATGAGCTATCTCAAAGTACAGATGTAACTCGACAAGGAACTTCCGTTCCATGAAATTTTGAGAAATCTTCTATTTTCTGGATGAACAATGCAAATCTGACCAGTTGAGCTAATTTAAGCTCTGATCCTTCTTTCTGTTTAACCGCTTAAGTTGTGTATAAAGAAACACAGGGTCTAACCTCTCCTTACCTAATTAACTATGAAAGATCCAATAAATATGTTCCAAAGGATGTCCTGTTAATGATACATTTTATTATAATTATAAGACTATAAAGCATTTGTACAAAAAATAACTATAGTAACTTTTCCTTTCTAACAGTAACATATTTACTTACCGCGCAGTTTTTTCTGCTCTCTAGAAACTGATGAATAGTTGTTTTTCACCTTAATGCAGGCCCTATCGAAAGCAAATGCGTCGGTAACCTTGCCAATGAAGCGGAAGAACACTGATGTCGCTCTGGCGTCTGCTGCTTCAATTTCGACAAGCACCAACAAAAAGGAGTTGAGGTGCACGTTGTGTGACATCCCAGCAACCAGCGAAAAGGCCTTGCAAGATCACCTCAAAGGAAGGCGCACATGAAGAAGGCAGCTAAGCTTGCCCAGCCAATGGCTAAAGCATGTCATGAGGATGATGATGAGGTAACGAACACCATCTGAACTTGTGCCATAGTAAATGTTAAAAATGCAGGTGGATCACTATTAGGGTACTCTTTACCTTATTTAGTTTAGTTCAATAAAATGAGCTAACTTTTCTGATAAAATCATTATTTTGGAAAATTTAGTTCAAATTTTTGCACTGAAGAGAAATGCATCATACACATTTGATTGCATCATTCATTCCTATTTACTTACATCAGTTTTGAGTTCATGTTCTTCAGATGAAACAAAATATGTGGAACGACAGTTGGGCACTTTATATATGTTATGGTAAAGTATCATCATATCTTGCCATTACAAAAGTTGTACGATAGGTAATTTAGTTGGTATTCGATTAGCAATGGTTATGTAAAGTATATTTTCATATTGCTATTCCATTATATTAGAAATCATGGTTCTTCTATAATACATGTGCCATCCCTTGTCCTCGATGCCCTCCAAGCGGTCTTCCTTGGTCGTGATCAGGCGTTCGGTGGGCTCAACTTTGCCTTCCTCACCCTCCTCCCCAAGGTCGATGGTGCAATGGAGGTGAAAGACTTCAGGCCAATCAGCTTCGTCCACAGTTTTGGCAGGCTCATCGCCAAGCTGCTCGCCACCAGGTTGGCTCCTAGGATGCCGGAGCTGGTCCACGCCAACCAGCGCCTTCATCAAGGGCCACTGCATCCAAGGCAACTTCGTTCTAGTGCAGCAGGCTGTGAGGATGCTCCACCAGCGGAAGGTGCCAGCCCTCCTCCTTAAACTGGACGTCACCAAGGCTTTCGACAGTGTCTCGTGGGCCTTCCTTCTTAGTGTTATGAGGAAACGAGGCTTTGGCCCAAGGTGGCTCAGGTGGGTTCTCATGCTCCTCCGATCACCATCCACCAAGTTGTTGGTAAACGGACGCGCAGGGGACGCCTTCTTCCGCAGCCGCGGGCTCCGGCAGGGCGACCCCCTTTCCCCTCTCCTCTTCGTGATCGTGATGAACATCCTAGCAGCGATGTTTAGGAACGCAGAGCGCGCTGGCCCTAGCTCGTGCAGTGGTGGCCCTTGTGAAGCCCAAACTCCGGAACAGCCGCCCCGTCAAGGACGGGCTGGCGGGCGACCCATGGGTTTTGGACATTGCTGGCTCCCTCTCGGTTGGTGCCATTGTCCAATACCTTAAGCTTTGGGCAGCGGTTCGGGATGTGGCGCTCGACGTAGGATCCGACACCTACCGGTGGAAGTGGACATCGAAGGGATCCTTCACCGCTCGTTCAGCCTACCTTGCAATGTTGGAAGGTTCCTTTGCAATGGCTGGGGCGGGCAACGTCTGGAACTCTTCCGCCCCAATGAAGCATAAGCTGCATGCGTGGCTCGCCCTTTGCCGACATTGCTGGACGGCGGACAGGTTGCTGCGCCGTGGGTTGCCCTTGCATATTCTATGTCCGCTATGCAAAGTGCACAACGAGACACTTGACCACCTCTCCCTGGACTGCCCCTTCGCTAGGGTCGTTTGGGCTGGCATCAACTCTGTGTTGCGCATTCTTTTCCTCACCCCGACGGTACCTCTCTTGGTTTGGTGGCCGGCGGCGGTCGAGGGGATACCTGTGGATCGAGCCTTTGGCTAGAGTGCAACTCTCGCATATTCGAGGAGATACCTATGGATTTCTACCCTTGGTTTAGGTAGAGCACGGCATGTGTGGGTGGCTGTGCCGGCGCCGGCTGTGGCTGCCCGGTAAGAGTGTATCTTCCTGTACTTGGACGATGTCCTTTCTCCTTCGAGCTTAATACAAAACACGCAGATCTCCTGTGCGTACTCGAAAAAAAAAACACTCAATCCGGTTACCAAACAATAACGTGATTACTCAATTCCTATGAATAAAACTTGTCCAAGTATGTACATGGACATGCAGTCATACAAATAACAGCCAAGTAATTTATCCTTGAGTTGTATCAACTTTGGACCAGATGAGGGGATGGCCCGGTAGTTCTTCTCTGATCGTTGGCATGTATAGGTGGCAAAACTTAAATGTAAACAGTTTTTTAAACATAAATGTTAATAAACTGTTGCTGTTTTAACATGAATAAACTAACTCTATCAACAAAGATATATCTGGTGCAAAAACGTGTGTCCATCTAAGATAAATCACCTGTAATGCCAAAAGCATGGGAGCTTTTACTAATTGTTTGTGCCTGCATTTTTTTATTGATTCATTACATGTTTGGTTCTCTCTGAAGACAGAAAAGTATTTGTTTTTCATACAGGCTATGCAGGTTCACTCAAAAGAAAATGTACTCGCAGTCTTGCCAGACAAGCAGAAAGACCCTAACATTGTCACGGTGACAAGCAAGACGCAAAAGCCGGACTTGACCTGCAAGGTCTGCGGAATTACTTCAACAAGCCAGAAAGCCATGCAGGATCACCTTGAAGGGAAAGCCCACAAGAGGAAGGTCTCTAAGCTTCCGCAGCCAATGCCTGCTTTAAAGGTAAAAACGAATATGGTTTTGATTTTTCCCATCCTATATCTTATCTTTATCAGTCCGTTCATAAAATCAATACAATTTACATACTCCCCCCCGTTCCATCAAACTTGTCTGAGATTTTTCAAAATTTGGATGTATCTAGATGCTATTTAGTGTCTAAATACACCAGAATTTAGAAAAACCTCAGGCAACTTTTGTGGGATGGATGGAGTTTTTTGTTGCTGCGTGCTAAACTATAATTTGCCATCTGCTACAACTTCGTTCAGTTATTGCTGAAACACATTTCTGGACTGACCAAGAATTTAGTTTTTTTTTTCTAGAAAGAAAATGTCTATATGCTTATGTTAAGAAATGAGGAGATATATCCTTAGCCTTTCTTTCTTATGTGATACACATTCTGCAAAAGTTCTTGAATTGCATTGCAGTCAAGCTTGCATCGATATATTTTGTCATGCAATTGTTCTTAGTCAGTCGTGGATATACTATAGTGGCATAAAGCGAGACATATACCCTTATCTATTCAAAATTGCGAGAAAAATGTCACTTGCATTGAACTTTCTTAGCTATATCATTCTACCGGCCGAGAGAAAACCCCTTATTATCAGACATCTTTGTCCGCATGAGCATGTGTCCGACCTGGTAGTCTAGTAAAAAATGGAAACAATAGTTCAAACTGTATATATGTTGCTTTTATAAATAAGACATGCGAGCACTAGCACCCAGGGCATTTTCTTAATGAAAGGAGGGGTGAGCCACTAACTTGCGGAGGAAGAGCCTCAAATGTGGGTTGCGGGGCTAAACTCCAGCTCAAGCTAACCAGTTAACCAGATGGTCAGTCTCTTGTACGATGCTTTGCACAATTGCATGGAGCCAAGCTCATATCTTTTAATTGTGCCTTCAAGCTCTGCATCCCGGATGCGATGCATCCAGCCTACATCGCTGTCCGTACCTTCATGGATGCTGTGATTTATGGTTGGTCAGTCACAATCCTTGCCTATTTGGTAATGTAGCGAGAAGGCCACATAGATGTTCCCAGTTCATGCTAGTGCGACCATGCATTTTGTGATTCAGTAATGTAACATCATGACTAAAATGAGCATACTTAATTTTATAACGTAACTAGGTGACACTTCTAATACTTTATATGAAGCCCTTTGCATGTAAACTAGGTTTTACAAGTATATGACAAATTAACTGTTGTACAAGGTGATAGTTGATTTCTTTGGTTTGTGATTAGTTAAATATACTATTGAAATGCAACTCTTTCAGGCTAAATTTGATTGATGCCACTTAAAATCTTGAGATTGGAGGAGTCCACTTCAAATGTCATGTCCATGAATATGTCACTGCATGTTATTTTTAGCTTTACCTAATGTTATTATTCTGTTCTTTCATTAATTTGTTTTCTACTTTTATCCTTTCTCTGTGCATGATGATCTACCTTTTCCCTCTAATTTTGATTGGATCGAAAAAGCCAGTATGCATTTCTTTTGATAGTTGGTGTGATGTGATAAAAGGGACAAAGCAAAAAACGTAACTTCACTGTAGTCAGAAGAGGAGAGCATAGGAGAAAAGAAAATGAATTGTATTACCAAAGCTAAGAAAACTAATAGTAGCATATTCCTGAATACATCATTTGGAATTAATCGCATTGTTTTGATGTGGCAAGTATCAAAATTTACCTTTACCTTCTCAGCTCACCAAATTCTAAACGATTCTGTGTTTTTGTACACTGGCTTATCAATGCAGCTTCCTTCAAAAGCAAATGTGCCAAAAGATGCATCCATACTTTCGGCTGCAGAAAGTGACAAGAAGCAGAACTTGAACTTGAGCTGCACGTTGTGCGGCATCCCATTGACGAGTGAGAAGGCCATGGAAGATCACCTCAAAGGGAAGTCCCACAGGAAGAAAGCCATGGCATTGGTGCGTGAGGCGACAGAGCATGTGCAGGAAGAGAAAGAGGAGAAATGTAGCTTTACTCCCACAAAAAAGACGATGATGACCAAGGATGGGATGATCCACGACGTGATGCAGATAGATGAGAAAGAGGAGGAAGATAGCTTTACTCCCACGAAAAAGACGATGATGACCAAGGATGGGACGATCCACGACGTGATGCAGATGAATGGCTACGTTTTTTGCGAGGTGTGCAATGTGAGAACCGCCGATATTGTCACTATGATGTGCCACCTCCAAGGGATCAAGCACATTTCCAAGGCCCGGCAGGAAGCTAGGAAGCCACCAGCAGAGACGGTTATCATTGCTACCTCTGTTGCTAATGGCGATCCACAAATGGTAGCTATGAGGATCAACGGCGTGCCACACAACGTGCGCCGGGTGGGCGGCTCACTGCTGTGTGAGTTGTGCGATGTGAAGGTGCCTGAGGCATTGCAAGGCGTCATGCAGTCTCATTTGTCCGGGAAGATCCACACCAAGAAACTAAAGGCCATGGCTGCAGCTGTTGACAAGGGTGCAGTAGGGAAAGCTGAAGTAATAACCAACGATGTTGCTTTAGCAACCAATTTCCACATCACAGAGACTCCAGGTCAGGAGGAGATGATGGATGATGGCGCCGACTCTATAGGTGGATCTGAACTGGTAGAAGCCAAGTCCAAGGAAGCTTCTCTTGTCCCTGGGAAACCGGCAATGGGAGCATGTGTCCCGGAGTCCATGGCACCATATGGAGGTGCAACGGTCGGGTGTCCAACTGCCAAAGTTGGAGAAAATGAAGCAGACGCCGAAGGAAATAGCTCGCCGATGCAAGAGATGGATGCTGTCAAGACCAATGGTATCGTGGTCGTGCCTGCTGATCAGGATGAGGTCATGTACCAGGTGGAGGGCAAAGAGTTCATTGTGCTGCGGCAGCCAGATGGTAGGCTCTCATGCCGACTGTGCGACGTGCATGGCTGTGAGAAGTACGACATGATCAATCACCTCTACACCCATTTGGGCAACGCCCATCTTGCCGATTAGAGGAGCAGGTAGCGGTCGCATTGCCACCGATAGTGAACAACAACATTTCTGGATCTGGCAAACAATTACTATTTATGGGAGTCACTAGCCTTGCTATCTTGTATTAATTGGTACCTATATATCCTTTGCAATGAACAGGTCATGATCCATTATTGAGATATGGGATGAACAGCAGGTAAATTTGACTTCCCATGTTTCTTCATGGAGCTCTCGTTGTTTCTTCATGGAGTATGCGTGAAGCTCAAAATCATGAAACTCGGTCATATGTTTGGAACATTTGATGTTAGTTGTGTTCAGTTGATGATGTGCCTGGGATAAGGCGTCATAGAAGTTAACTGGTTACAGATCAGGGGATACGGACGAGAAGAACTGCCTCCCGGCCAGCTGGTCGCTCACGCGGGCGACCAAACCCTGCCAAAAAGGCCCCCGCTATTTGTGCTTCCCCGGCGGTTGTGGCAGTGTCCGGACATCATCAAAGGCAGCGCAATGCGAGGAGGCAGCACGTTGCCGCGGCGCTGGGCTCTGCGACGGGCGGCGGCCCGATCTGGGCTAGTGGGTAGCAGCTGTTCGTGTGCGGTGTGCCCAGCGGATGCGTGCCCATGTACACGCCCATGCCAGCCTTAGCGGCGCGCGCTGGAGCTGCCTTTCTCCATTGATGAAACGCACGCAGCTCTGACGCGGATGCGGACGGACGCATCCCGGCCCCGGGTCGGACAGTTTCAGCCCTGGTTTCTTCAAACGTTTCCGGCCAGTTATCAGACAGGACATGTGTGATCTGCTTGCAACCTTTCATTCTGGAGCCACCAACCTACAGCCCGTCCACCAGGCGTACATGGCTCTGCTGCCCAAACGTGATGATGGATTTCCGGAACGCGTTCGATTCTGTGGACTGGGGAGCCCTTGATCGCATTCTTAGGGCTCGAGGTTTCGGCTATTTATGGTGCAACTGGATACGCGCTATTTTGGAATCTGGCTGCACCGCTGTCCTCCTAAATAGCGTGCCGGGGCGGTGGTTCGACTGCAAGCCTTGCAGGGGCTGCGCAAGGGCTGACCCCCACTAGTGGAAAACAGGGCTTCCGTGGGAGCCTTTTGTCGCGGGCGCGCCTGCACCCGCGACAAATGGCCTGGCCACGTCGCCCCGAAACCATGTGGAGCGCGCGGAGGCTTTTGTCGCGGCCTTTTGTCGCGGGCCGTATTACGACCCGCGACAAAGGGGTAGGAGCGACGTGGCCACCCCTTTTGTCGCGGGTCGTAATACGGCCCGCGACAAAATGTCCCCGCCCTATATATAGAAGCAGCCAGCCACCCCCCACCTCATTTTTTCCTTGGTGGTGAAGGTGGAGGTGTATGCTAGCTCATTTTTTCTACATGTGCACAAGAGGTGTTTGATGGAATGCTTGTGAGAGGGATGCCACTTGGTTTATTTGATAAGATTTCTCCTCTTTTTGATCCAAAAAGGTTAGCAACTATTTTCTTGACTATATATATATGCATAGTCCGTACAATACTAATTTTAGCAAGGTGATTGCATCTGATACATATATAATTGTGCTTATGATGCAGATGAGTCATCCATGGATGTACGGTAACCGATGTGCTCCCGCTTTCGAGAGAGGGCGTGAATTCTTTCTTGCTTGTGGCCGAGGCCAACAAGTCGAAGCAAGGTTTTATGTGCTGTCCATGTCTAAAATGTAAGAACGAGAAGGATTACTCTTGCTCAAGAGATATTAAGAGCCACCTCGCTTCGGTTTGGGTTCATGTCCGAGTTATAATGTTTGGACCAAGCACGGAGAAGAAGGGGTTATGATGGAAGACGGCGATGAGGAAGAAGATAATGATGAGAAGTATTATCGATCTATGTTCTCTGAATGCTTTGATACCGCAATGGACGACAATGAAGAAGAAGGAGGTGAAGAACAGGCATCAGATGATCCTGTTGATGATGATCTTCGTCGGGCCATTTCCGATGCAAGAAGAGACTGTGACACGGATAAGGAGAGGTTGCAGTTCGACAAGATGTTAGAGGACCACCACAAATTGTTGTACCCAGGTTGTGAAGATGGGCATAGAAAGCTGGGTAGCATATTGGAATTGCTGAAATGGAAGGCAGAGGTCGGTGTGACTGACTCGGGATTTGAGAAATTGATGATAATATTAAAGAAGCTGTTTCCAAGAAATAATGAATTGCCCGTCAAGTACATATGAAGCAAAGAAGCTTGTCTGCCCTCTAGGATTAGATGTGCGAGAAGATACATGCATGCATTAATGATCTGTATCCTCTACCGCGGTGAGAAGTACGAGAATTTGAATAAATGCCCGATATGTGGTGCATTGCGGTATAAGATCAGAAAAGATGACCCTGGTGATGTTGAGGGCGAGCCACCCAGGAAGAGGGTTCTGCGAAGGTGATGTGGTATGCTCCAATAATACCACGGTTGAAACGTTTGTTCGAAACAAAGAGCATGCCAAGTTGTTGCGATGGCACATGGAAGAACGTAAGAAAGACGCGATGTTGAGGCACCCGCTGATGGTCGGCGGTGGAGAAACATCGGGAGAGAGTTTCCGGATTTTGTCGGTGAGGCAAGGAACTTATACTTTGGTCTAAGTACGGATGGCATGAATCCTTTTGGGAGCAGAGCTGCAGCCACAGCACCTGGCCCGTGACTCTATGTATCTACAACCTTCCTCCTTGGTTGTGCATGAAGCGGAAGTTCATTATGATGCCGGTGCTTATCCAAGGCCCAAAGCAACCGGGCAACGACATTGATGTGTACCTAAGGCCATTAGTCGATGAACTTTTGGAGTTGTGGGCCAAACCAGGTGTACGTGTGTGGGATGAGCACACGGAGCAAGAATTTGACCTACGAGCGTTGCTATTCGTAACCATCAATGATTGGCCTGCTCTCGATAACATTTCGGGACGAGACGAACAAAGGATACAATGCATGCACACACTTGTTTAGATGAGACTGAAAGTAAATATTTGGGAAAAAGCGAGAAAAGTTGTGTACCCGTTCAATCGTCGTTTCCTTCCGCGCAAGCATCCCTTAAGGAAAAAAGGCAAGCATTTCGATGGCGAGGCGACCGCCGTCCGAAGCCTTGTCCCGTAGTGGTGCTCGATATATTTGACATGGTCAAGGATTTAAATGTTATCTTTGGAAAGGGTCCAGCAGATCGACCTGTTCCGAAAGACGATGACGGACACGCGCCCATGTGGAAGAAGAAATCTATTTTCTCGGGAGCTAGAATATTGGAAAGTCCTGGAAGTCCGCTCCGCAATCGACGTGATGCACCCGACCAAGAATCTTTGTGTGAATATTCTAGGTTTTCCGGGCGTGTATGGAAAGACAAAAGATACAACGTAAGCACGGGAGGACCAGGAACTTCATAAAGGACGAAACGGCAATCATCCAGGGCGGTTTGTAGGGCCTGCCAGCTATGCTCTTACCAAACAAGAGAAGGAGATCTTTTTGAAGCCCTATTCGAGTATCAAGGTTCCGTCTGGTTTCTCGTCGAATATAAAGGGGATAGTAAATATGAAGGAGAAAAAATTCCAGAACCTGAAGTCCCATGAGTCATCACGTGCTTATGACACAATTGCTTCCGATTGCATTGAGGGGACTTCTACCAGAAAATGTTCGACTAGCCATTGTGAAGATATGTGCATTCCCGAACGCAATTTCTCGAAGGTAATGGATCCGAAACTTTGTCGAGATTACGAGGAAGATGTGGTCCAATGTCTTGTCGGCTTCGAGTTGTTGTTCCCACCATCCTTCTTCAATATTATGACGCACCTCCTCGTTCACCTAGTTGAAGAGATTAGAATTCTCGGTCCCGTATTTCTACACAATATGTTCCCCTTCGAGAGGTTCATGGGAGTCTTAAAGAAATATGTTCATAACCGAGCTAGGCCGGAAGGAAGTATCTCAAAGGGCTACGGAACCGAGGAGGTCATTGAGTTTTGTGTTGACTTTCTTCCCGACCTTAAGCCGATTGGTGTTCTCGAATCTCGGTATGAGGGGAGGCTGACTGGAAAAGGCACACTAGGAAGGAAAGCAACGGTGTGGAGGGACAAGATTTCTTTCAATCAAGCGCACTACACGGTTCTATACAATTCCAGCTTGGTGGCTCCGTACATCGAGAAACATAAGAATGTTTTACGAGAAATAAACCCGGGCCAGCCCGAGTCCTTGATTACACGTCAACACATGAATACCTTCGGCGGTTGGTTGCAAAGACATCTCATTAATGACCCATCTGCGGTGGAGCAGATCTGTACTTGTTGGCCGAGTTACCATCTTCAAACATATGTACATTCCAAGGGTACGAGATAAATGGGAATACATTTTACACGATCGACCAAGATAAGAAGAGCACCAACCAAAACGAGCGGTGTCCGCTTCGATGCAACAGACGAGAATGGGCAGACCACCACATATTATGGATACATAGAGGAGATATGGGAACTTGACTATGGTCCCACTTTTAAGGTCCCTTTGTTTCGGTGCAAATGGGTGAAGCTCAGCGCTATACATATTGACGATAAGTACGGTATGATAACAAGTGGATCCCAACAATCTTGCGTGCACCGGACGAGCCTTTTGTCCTAGCCAGCGAGGTGGCTCAAGTTTTCTACGTGAAGGACATGTCTAGCAAATCAAGAAAAAGAAATCAACAAAAGAATACATCAATCGAGGAGCCAAAGCGCCACATAGTTCTTTCGGGGAAAAGAAACATCGTGGGAGTGGATGACAAGACGAGACATGTCGAAGATTATAATAAGTTTAAAGAAATTCCGCCCTTCACGGTGAAAATTGACCCAAGCATCTTGCTAAATGATGAAGATTCTCCATGGCTACGGCGTAGAAGATCACAACACTAGATGGCGATGTAATAATGTATTCTTCATATATAGTTCCCAAGACAATCTCTACATTTATGTAATAATGAAGATTAAACCGTGCTTGGCTTGTTGATCCGCTTGGCAAGGCGTATCGATGCTCCTTTTATAGGCACGGCACCGCTTCTACTTTGTCTTATTACTTCGACAGGCCGTCGTGCGCTACATGCTTTATCTCATCGAGCAGGTGCGTCCACCCACGCGTCCTTATCCTGCCGACACCTTTAGTCGCGGTTGCAGCCACCAACCGTGACAAAAGGTTACCGACACATCCTTATCCTGCCGACAGCTTTAGTCGCGGTTGCAGCCACCAACCGTGACAAAAGGTTACCGACACATCCTTATTATCCTGCCGACATCTTTGAGTCGCGGTTGCAGCCACCAACCGTGACAAAAGGCCCTCCTAGATAAGCCTCCCCAGTCTTTTGTCGCGGTTTGAGCCTCCACCCGGGATGAAGGTTTCGCGCGCCACTCGTTCCCGCCTATTTTCTTCCCGCATTCCCGCCATTTTCCACTATATATATGTAGGCTTGGACTCTCATATCTGCAAACCTCATCACTCTCTCCCATGGCTTCCATCGTATGTCTAACACCCCGGAGGCGGAGGCGCTTGCGCCTCGAACTACCCCCGCCCGCCCGGCTACCGCGTCCCGACCGGCTGGTTGCTCGAGCCGTCGGAGGCGTCACCGGTCCCTCCTATCCCCTGTAGGTGTGCCACGCGAGATGGCCATCACGAACCACTACTATTTCGAGCTCACGCCCGAGCAGCGGAGGAATCCCCGGTGGCATCCCGACTACAGCCCGACTTGGGACAGCTTCTTCATCAATCGGCGTGAGAGGGCGGTTGCCGTGTACGAGGAGGACGGCCCGCCTCGCTTCGAACTTCAACGAGGCCGGCCGTCGGATGTGGTGGCGCGGCCGGACTCTCCGCAGCGTCCCGGCCTATCGTGGCCCCCGCCTGCGCTACCCTCAATCCCAGCCCACCGCGTGGTCATCCGCCGAGGTTCGACAACCGCGACCCCGATGCTAGCGACGATGACGTCGGCGACTTTGATGACTACAGTGGCGACGTGTATAGGACTAGGCACGACTATGATTGAATGGCTCCAACATTCGAATCTAGCCATGTATCTTATTTTTCGGCTGAGCTCCGTACTTTAATTTCAGTTCAATCGTAATAAATTTCGTGTCAACCACTTTATTGAACAAAAACAACCGACAACGACTTT
Organism: Lolium rigidum; assembly: GCF_022539505.1. Classification (NCBI taxonomy): domain Eukaryota; kingdom Viridiplantae; phylum Streptophyta; class Magnoliopsida; order Poales; family Poaceae; genus Lolium; species Lolium rigidum. Next base: position 77,578,562 of record NC_061512.1, on the reverse strand, counting down.
ATAAACTAAATTTAAACTAATAGAACCGACAACGACTTTATTGAAATTACAATAAAATAGATAAATTACTAGTCTAGTCTCTACTCGTCGTCGGAGGTTGTCTCCGTCCAAAGGTCATCCCACCGAGGGTCGTTTTCGGTCCAAGTTGTATTCGAGTTCTCGAGCTCGAAGGCGGCGACGGCCCGACGGTTGCGCCTGTTGGACCTGCGTTGTGCCCTAAGGTTAGCAAAGAACGCGTCGGGGACCGCGCCCTCCACCGGCGCATCAAGCTGCTCGTCGCGCTCGGCGATGGCGATCCTGCGCTGCACCGGCGATGCCGGCGACGGTCCTCGTCGGTGACGAGGCACGGCGGTGGCGCGAGGAACTCCGCCTCCTCTAGCGATTCAACATCCGGAAAGTTGATGTCGTGCCCTGGCCGCCGAAAGCGCCACGCCGCCGCGTCGTAAGCGCGCGCCGCCTCCTCCGGCGTGTTGTACGTGCCGAGGGTGAGGCGGAAGCCACCGGCGCGTATCTCGGCGGTGAACCTACCGCTCGGATGCACTCGAACGCCACGGAAACCGGACGCCCTCGACGACATGGAGGCATCCCGGAGATGAATGAGCGGAGGCGGTGGCGACGTGTGGTTGCGCCCGCCCTCGTCGCTCTCTATAGCGCACGCGGGGCATGGCACGTGTCAGCGGTGGCTACACGTCGCACGCCGGCGTCGGCGGGGTGAGGCACGTGGCAGCGGTGGCTACACGTCGCACGCCGGCGTCGGCGGGGCGAGGCACGTGGAAGAGGTGGCGACACGTGGCACGGGGACGCGACACGAGTGGATATGATGCGAGATGCAAATAGTTATATGGATATCATATTCATGTTCATTGGATTTTTCTGATCAATTTTCATATATAAAACTTTTCTTTTTGAGTTACCATTTAAAAGTTATTGAAATAATAGTTTTTATTAAAAAAAAACAGAAAAACAAAAAACAGAAAAAACAGAAACACAAAAACTGTTCAGAGCCCGATCCGCGTGAAGCGCATCCAACGGCTCCAGGCCGTTTGAATCCAACGGCCTGGAGCCGTTGGATGCGCTTCACGCGGATCGGCCGCCTCCCCTCCCACCCCCTTTTGTCGCGGGTCGAGCCACGGCCCGCGATAAAGGACCCCATTGTCGCGGGTGGTGGCACGACCCGTGATAAAGGGGGCTCTTATCACGGGTCGTGCCACCACCCGCGACAAAAGGGGTTAGGTATAAACACCTAGCCCCGCGGGCGGAGCCCCCACCCGCGACACACGGAGGCCAACACTTAGCGAAATTCACGCCGCCAGTGCTGCCGGATTTTGCCGTGCCGCCGTCGATCCGCCGCGCCGTCGCCGCCGTCGATCTCCTCTGCCGCGCCGTCGCCGCCGTAGGCCTCCTCGAGCTCCCTCTGCCGCGCGTGCCCTCTGCCGCCCGCGCCCTCTGCCGCCGTCGATTGCCGCCGCGCGTGCCGCCCGCGCCGTCGATTGCCGCCGTGCCGCGCGCCCGCCGCCGCCGCCTGTGCCCGTGCCGGCCCGCCGCCGCGCGCCGCCGCGCCCCTCCGCAGTGCAAGCCGCCGGCCATGTGCGCGAGCGCCGGCGCGGGCGCCCCCGGCCGGCCCTCTTTTTTTTTTAATTTTTTTTTTCTTAGTTAGATAATTTGTATAATTAGTTAGTTCATTTTTGTAATTAGTTATTAGTTAGTTTATTTTTGTATATAGACATTTTAGTAATTAGTTATTAGTTAGATAATTAGTATGTAATTAGTTAGTTCATTTTTGTATATAGACATTTTAGTAATTAGTTATTAGTTAGATAATTAGTATGTAATTAGTTAGTTCATTTTTGTATATAGACATTTTAGTATGTAATTAGTTAGTTCATTTTTGTAAGTATTTTGTTGTAATTAGTTAGTTTATTTTTGTTGTAATTAGTTAGTTCAAATTTGTAGTTTAAATTTTGTAAGTATTTTGTTGTAATTAGTTAGTTTATTTTTGTTAAATGTAATTAGTTAGTTCAAATTTGTAGTTTAAATTTGATTAGTTAGTTCAAATTCGGATCGGCCGCCGACACACCCCTCTCGCAAACACCCGCCGACACACCCCTCTCGCAAACACACCCCTCTCGCAAACACCCGCCGAGACCCCTCTCGCAAACAACTGACGTCGACTCCCTCCCCCCTCGCAAAAACCCGTCGCCGACACCCTCCCCCTCTCGCAAACACGCGCCCTCTCCCGCTCGCAAACACGCGCCGACACCCCTCTCCCTCTCGCAAACACGCGCACTCTCCATCTCGCAAACACGCGCCGACACCCCTCTCCCTCTCGCAAACACGCGCCGCCGAGACCCTCTCCCTCTCGCAAACACGCGTCGCCGACACCCCTCTCCCTCTCGCAAACACGTGTCGCCGATTAGGGTTAGGGTTTGGTTTGTGTTTGATTAGGGTTAGGGTTTGGTTTGTGTTTGAACATTTACTTATCGATTTAATTCTTTTGCGGAAACAATGGATCAATTCGAACGGGACTTGGAACGAGAAGACATATTCGAGGACATGATACGCGATGGTACAGAAGCCGACCGAGCCGGCTCCGGTGATGGAGAAGCCGACGGCTCCGGTCATGGAGAACCCGACGGCTCCGGTCATGGAGAAGCCGACGGCTCCGGTGACGGAGAAGCCGACGGCTCCGGTGACGGAGAAGCCGACGACGGCTCCGGTGACGAGGTATTAATGGAATTCTATATGTACATATGTATTGAGGCATTAGTATAGAGGCATTAATGCAATTCTATATGTATTCTCTTAGGCCTCCGAAGATAAGATAGAGAAACGAGGCCCGGCAAAGAAGTTGACCAAGAAAGACCACTTCACAATTGAAGTTATATCACCGGAAGGCCAACCGGTGGCACCCGAGAATGTCGGAGTGAAGTTCAAAAATCAGTGCGGAGTTGTGGTTAGAGATCGTGTCCCGATCACTGTCGAGAATGGAACAAGACGAAGAATGTGTCCGAAAATCAGGTTGCCGATAGGTACAAGGACACACTTTTCGGAGACCTCATGGCACATTTCACTTTGCCAGATTTGGGATCGGAGTCCGAGAATGCTAAGCGGCGAGAGCTAGTGAAGAAATGGGCTCTTAAGAAGATGGGGGAACTTTTCCGGGCGTATAAGAACCGGTTATGGAAAAATTATAAGAAAGACAAGAAGCCTCCGGTATTCGAGAACTACCTAGCGAAGCAGGAGCATAAGCGGGAAGAATTTGTGAGGTACAAAGAATCGGAGGAGGCCGTGAACTCCGTCGACGAAAAACAAGAAGAATGCAAGCGAGAAGAAATATCACCATCATACGGGGCGAGGGGGCTACGGAAGAGCCATGCCTAAGTGGGATGCACAAGAGGCTGAGATGGAGCTGAACGGGATCACTCCGAACCCACGCGAGAAGGATGGGACATAAGGGCTCGAAATTGGTTCCTCGCGCATGGCCGTGAGTATGACATGAAGACAGGGAACATTGTTGAAAGTGACACCGGGGTTAGGGTACCCAGGCAAAAATGGATTGAAGTGACGACGAGAAATAAAGGCGGGAAAACTAAAGTTTGCTCCCGATAGAGAGAAAGACTTGCTGACGCTTGTCCTCGGTAATCCCGAGAAGGGAGGACGAACAAGAGGCTTCGGCCCTAGTGTTCCGTGGTCGCTTGGGTTTCCGGCCGACGCGGAGACTTATAGAAGCCGAGCGAGAGCTAAACAACGCGAGTGGAGGTGCGGAATGACCGGATGGCCGAGTTCCAACGCCGACTTGACCGGCAGCAGGCGGGAGCTTCAGCGGCGGCGGCGGGAGATAAATGAACTAAAAGGACAGCGCCCGCCGGATAATACCGCTGAAATATCTCGGCGACGAGACAGCGAGCGTGGCCGACTCGGAGGCCCCTCCTACACGGATGATGATAGATGCCGGTCCTGGCGACCCCTTGGATGGAATCAAGGAGACAACACCTTGTGATCTCCATGAGGTGTTCGGGAAGGTTTACGTTAAGGTGGCGGTCGGCTATGTCTTACCGGCATTTGGACTCGAAGGTGAGCCGGCAACATGGCATGGCAATCCGATTCCAGTGGCTATGCTCGTGTCGGGGTGGATTCGGTTGTCCCGCGGTGGGAGACATTGGAGCTCCATATCCCTGGAGGTGATGGGGGGCTTACACTCGGAGAGGTGTCTTGGGAGAAATCATTCTGCGGGAAAAGAAGAACATCGAGGCTGCCGGTGCTGGGTAGCACCTAGTACCGGTCGTCCCAGCAGGTCACCATCACCTCCTCCGGGTGATCGCAGGCCACCATCACCTCCTCCTACTGATCACATGTCGCCACCATCACCCCGTGGGTACGACGTCGACCACGACATCGGTAGTCCATCTCCATCTCCAGCGCCGCCGCCTCCGCCCACTAAGACTCGGAATGCACCCAGCCGGAAGCGTTTCAAGAGTCCTGTCCCCAAGAGGTCGCCCCTCCCAAAAGTACCAAAGGTTCCTCCCCCCCGTCCTTGGGATCTTACTCGTCGAGGAAAATGCGGCCGCTGCTGCGAAACACAACTATGATCATTTCCATAAGCCAAAACCTCCGGCGCCGAGCCATACACGGAGAAGCAAATAGAATATGCTACTAGTTTTACGAACACACCATCGCGAGTATGAGTTACACGAGAAGAAGGATGACTATACACGCACTCTTGCGAAGGTAATTGACCAAAAGAAGGATGAAAAGGCTAAGGAGAAGGACATTGCTGGCACGAGCAAATCATCGACTAGAAGTGCAGATGAGAAAAGGTCAAGTTCAACAAGTGCACCCCTCAAGGCCAAGCAAACGACAAAAGGCAAAAAGAGAAAGGAAGTTCCCCTCCTCGGTGCTCAGCCCAAACAATCGATCCCGAGCACTCAAAGTGTTTAATGTTCCCAAGGTATACCAGGAACATGGTGGTTTCGATATGGAAGAAGCTGCTAGCCTAGCGGCTGCACGTAAAGTTTCCGTGGAGGAATTGCTACTTGCAGCGAGATGCTGCACTACCCACTGCTGATATAGCTCCTAAATTTGTCTACGGGGCCGACTTGGTCAGCAGAGAGCAGCTGCATAAACTACCAACACATATGCGGAATTTGCATCGGTGGTACCTTGATGCATGCAAGGAGAAAAAATGTACATCGTGGCGAGTATACCATGGGAATATTACTACCGAAAGGAGGAGATCCATATTGAGATGAATGAACTACGGCAGTTATTCAATCTAGAAGCCCTCGACAAATCTCTCATGAGTTGCTATTGCTTGTAAGTTGTTAACTACATATAAGTTCATTTTCATTCAGTTCATGTTCGTTTTCATTGCATATATATACTCATTATATCTTATGGGTTCTCTTTTGCGGATCGAAGATCGGTGAGTGCAAAAGTAATAATATTATCAATGTTGGGTTTGTTGACCCGGATAAAATACATGTTGAAACGGTGAAGCATAAACGCGAAGAAACGGGGGGAAACCTACTAAGGTTTTTGGGGCAGCAATATTTCTGTGATTCAATATTGTTTCCTTACAACTACGAGTGAGAGTCTTAATGATCTTTTATATATGCACATTCAATTTTTCTTACTCGATGTTAAGTGTAATTCCTGACGTATATGCATAACATGTGCAGCTTCCATTGGATTCTACTAGACATTCAACCTCGATAAGGGAATAGTTGAAGTAAAAGACCCACTGAGTAGAGGCCCGGACGGGTTCCAGGACTTGCGAAGTTGCTCCAAGTGTAATTTCCTTCATCGCCGCGCTTTATCTTTCGTGAGATATCAATTAATTATCCACTCATTCAATCATTCTTTTGCATGGCAGGGCTTGGCAAGCTTTGAAGAATGTTCATAAGGAGATTACCTTTGCAAACAAGCTAACATTTAATCCTGTACCGTGCCCCCGGCAGCCACAAGGGACGAATCTATGTGGATACTACGTTTGCGAGTCCATTCGCATGTTAACCACCGAGAAGCGAACAGAAATAAATTCAACGTAAGCAATAACATTCACAACTTTATTTATTATCATCAATATTTCGTTATCAAGACCGATATAGTCATACTCATCTCATTTTCGTATATAGGTCGACTTCATGCGGGACGAGACTCCAACCAAAGGAACACGCACTAGGAATCGCGGAGGAACTGGCGGGACTTTTGGTTAGAGAAGTAATAAACAACAAAGGCTTGTTTAGTCCAGATAGTTGTTCTACCTCCAAATAGACGGTCGTTAGTACCGTTTGTCGATCGTGAGCTCCATGTATATATGTAGGGAACCTACGAATATGTGTAAGGGGAATCGACTTCTGCTTCCAATCTTTGTTTGATCGATCTATATATATATAATGAATGAATGTGTACAACTTCTAGTAGCGTACAAATATATGCAACTTTTATTTTCGGACGAAAAAAATGAAATAACAGGCGGTCGGTGGCGGGGGGAGGGGTGCTGCACCCCTCAAACCCTAAAGCAGAAGCGTTGTGCGCGCGCCACGTAGAGGGCCTTTTGTCGCGGGTGGTAATACCGCCCGCGACAAAGGGCCTGTGCCCTGCGCGCCCGCGGCTGCCACGTGGTGGACCTTATGTCGCGGGTCGTAAGTGACCCGGGATAAAAGGCCACCCTTTTATCGCGCCTTGCTTGTCGCGGCTGGCCGCCCGCGACAAAAGGCCCTAACCACCCGGATCAAAAGGCCTGTTTTCCACTAGTGCCCCTATCGAAATATCTGTTCATTATCGTGGACGACGTCCTCCAGGAGCTCATTGCGGGGAACACCTCTCCCCGCCGGCTGCTCCACCCGCTCGTTGATGACCTATCTTGTCTGGTAATCCTGAACGCTGACGATACCCTCCTGCTCCTGCGTGTGAATGAAGACCAAATTATCCGTGCCAAGGAGCTCCTCGACTCTTTCTCGCGTACAACCAGCTTACAGATAAACTTCCAGAAGTCCGCCTTCGTGCCTATCCATGTCCCTGATGGCTGCACCACGATGCTTGCGTCCTTGATTGGGTGCTCACCTGCGGCCTTCCCTCAAACCTACCTTGGCTTGCCACTCACGGCGCGCAAGCTTCGCGTTCAGGATCTCCAACATCTTGTTGTGAAGGTTGAGAAACGAGCGCCGGGCTGGAAGAGCTCCCTCCTAAACCTTGGCTCTCGCTTAACCCTTACCGAGGCCGTCCTGACTGCCTTGTCCACCTTTGCCATGAGCGTTATTCCGATGCCGGTGACAACAATTGACCACATGGACATGCCGCGACGAGGCCTGATGTGGAAGGGGAAATCGTCGTGCTCGGGTGGTGACTGTCAGGTGGATTGGCACGATGTTTGCCACTCTCGTGCTGAGGGTGGGCTGGGTGTCTGTGACCTCCACTGTCACAATGTCAGCCTCCTTCTAAAATTTATCCACAAGTTGATCTGTGGCGACGACACGCCCTGGACACAGTGGGATCGCTGCAGGTATGGCGTGAGCGGCATCTCCAGCCCGTCGTCGCCGACAGACACTCCGGCTTGCTGTGGGTTCAAGCGGTTGTTCGCGATTTACCGTGGGCTCACCAACGCCAGGGTGGCGATGGCGTGACCACCTCGTTCTGGTTCAACAACTGGCACACTGCGGGCCCCTATTCTCTTGCGTGCCCGCACTGTTGACCCACTGCACGGACCCGGCGCTCACCGTCGCGGACGCCCTCCGTCATGCTCGACTCTCTCTCCCGCTGCAGGACCAGCTCACCATCACAGCACAAGGACAGCTGGGCGCCTTAGAGGCCTCCCTCCGGCATGCTGCCCTGGCTGAGGAGCCAGACTCGCGCCTGCACCCGGGGGGAGCTAAGTTCACCGCGGCAGCTGCATATCGCGTCATCCACTCCTCGGGCGTGGGCATGCCGTTGACGGAAATCAACTGGGAGAATTTTGCTCCTCTGAAAGTCCGGATGTTTTTCTGGATTGCTTGGCACGGGAACACCAGGACGTGTACTCTCTGCAAGGTTTATTTCTTGCGTAAGATTCTTCATTTCTAGAAACGCCAGTTTTATGGATCATGCTCATCTGTCCTCGAGGTGGAGGAAAAGATTCATTAGAGGCATGAGTTTGAACTTGCTGAACTTGATGTTGTGGTGGCGGCGGTGGGTTCGGGAGCTGTGCCTGCCCCTTCCCCGACTCGTAGAACTTCTGAATATCAAGAAACTGTCGGCAGTCCCTGAGAAGATGGATTGATTTTTTGATGTTATCATTGGGGTCGAAGTATGAGTGTATGTAGCAAGGAGCGTTCAACTGCTCGGCGAACGGTAGCTCTAGGACCCGAGGTGGCCGTTCCCTGTAGTTGCCACGATTTCCTCCAGAGCCACTGCGGTTTCCATCCCGTCGATCATCATGCTTGTCCCCGCGCTGATCATCATACCGATCATCACGTTGATCGGAATATCCTGCAGCTACAATATTGGTGTCTCCATACCCGCGGTCTCTTCTCTTTTTCCGACGATCACGTCGATGGCTCGAATCATGCTTCTGGTTGTCGTCTTCGTCGTCGCTTCATGGACATGGTTTCCTTATGGGTCTTCGCCATCAGCCCAACTGTTGACGATCTCCATAAGTCTAGTGATGGTCTTCGGCTTCTTCTAGCCAAGCTCCTCGATATAGAATTCTCATCGGATGCTGTCGCTGAAAGCATCAATTGCCCTATCGACTAAGACATCTTCGACAACATTCAGGAGTTTAGTAAAATGCCCAATCTACGCGCGAATCGATTCTTTTGGTTTCTGATGACACTGTCGTAGTTCTTCGATTTCAACGGGCCTTTTGTACGTGGCCTGAAAGTTTTTGACAAAAGCGTCGACTCGGTCGTCCCAGGATCTGATGGATCCCTTCGGCAGACCCCTTAGCCAAGCCCGTGCCGAATCTTTTAGGTAAAGCTGCAAGCATTTTTTTTAGGATCAAACAGTGGGGAAAAATCCCCACTGCAATTTTTATTAATATATAAAAGAGGTTACAGTTGTACAAGGTGTACAAAGAAAGAAAGAAAGAAAAGAAAGAAAGAAAGAAAGAAAAGGAAAAGAAAACAAAACCTAATCTAAGCCATCATCATCATCTGAAAAGTTGAACCCAGACTTTGAATTGAGCAGCCCATTTCTTTTTCATTCTGTAGGAAAGCAAATGAAGTTGTTGCTTGAATACTGTTTTCCAAGCAACAATCGAAGGTACTTGTCCTTCAAAGATCTTCCTGTTTCTGACAATCCATATGGACCAGGATGTCAACATAATAATCTCAACAGCAAATGGCACATTCTTAAGAATTTGAAGAATTGTTGAATGTTCAATCTTATCAAATGCTTTCTCAAAATCCAGCTTCAATATTAGAATCTCTTCTTTTGACTGATGACATTGGTAAAGGTATTCAAATGCCCAACCAAGACAATCTTGTATAGATCTTTTCTTTAGAAACCCATATTGATTTTTGTGTACTAAGGAAAGGATGATATCTTGAAGTCTATTTGCAAGCAATTTTGTGATGATCTTTAGCACAGAGTTCAGCAAAGATATGGGTCTGAAATCTCTTGGAGAGCTTGGATTGTCTGTCTTTGGTATCAAGGTGATGAAAGAAGAATTTATACTCTCCAGTGAAATATTCCCAGCATGGAAGTCACAAAGAAATTTCTTAACATCTAAAGCAATTATGGACCAGCAGTTTTTAATAAATTCATTGTTAAAGCCATCAGGCCCAGGAGACTTATCATTTGGTAAATGCTTGATAATATCTTCTATTTCCCTGTCAGAGAAAGGTGCTTGCAAAATATTGTTCATTTCCTCAGAGACAGTTGACCCAATGAAATCTTGAAGATTGAATTGCATGGCAGGGTTATCAGACTGACCCATTCTGTCTTTGAAAGCCTGCCACATAATTGATGCTTTTCCTTCATGATCAGCAATTTCCACTTGGTCTGAATTTTGTAACACTGAGATGTAGTTATGCCTGTAATTAATAGTGGCCTTTGAGTGAAAGAATTTTGTGTTTGCATCTCCAAGCTTGACCCATTTAATCTTGCCCCTCTGCTGCCAATAAGATTTTTGATTCTGCAATTAATAGTGGCCTTTGAGCTGCAAGCATTGCATTACTACTACTTGGTTTCCCTTGTGTAAGATCACCGTTTGCAGATAATCGTCTATCCAAGATCTCGGCTCCTGCTGACCATCGTACTTGGCAGCGTCGGTGGGCGTAGGCTTGAATCTCTTTGGTGACATCGACTCCCGAATCCTTTGGCTTAGACAATCAACACCTCGTAGTTAACCATCATACTCTTGGGTTTCTTCAGAGTCCTCGCTATCTTAGCCTTCTATTGCGGCGCGCTGACGATGAGATTTGTCGATTTTGCTCTGTGTGATATCATCGCGGGCATCCTTCGGATGATATTTAGATCCACTGCCTTGATGTGTACTCCTCTCCTTCCTAGGGGTGAGTTTTTCTACAAGTATCGCGAGGCTTTCCAAAGTGCCTCGGTGAGCTTGCGCCATCGGATCATTAGGTGTCGGCTGATGATTGATCAAATAAGCTGTGAGATTTGCGGTTGCCCCCTCAACAGTCTTTGGCCCGATCATGCCTGCGGTGTCCATGGTCATGAAAGAATTGGAGAGATTCGAAGTAATTTCCCTCGCATTGTCTTCTAAAAGGCGAGGCTTTCGCGGTCTAAATCTTCCTTGCCATTGGTTGCTTCGAGACGCGCTTCCATGTGAGGGTTGCCCCCTTCGCCGTTCGCTTGATTGATCGGCTGCCTGCCGATGTCGATCGAGGTTAGTTTGCTCTTTGGATAACCGATCTCGATTTTTATCCAGAATAGCGTGCTACGCATTGAGGGTTCTTGGCGAAGCACCAGTGGGGATTGGAGTACGATTGGCTATAACATTGCGAGCTATCTCCCACTCTTCCCTGGTAATGGTGTACGCACTATCGTCATTGCTGGCGCTAGTCTCAACGTTGCGACGTCTACTACGATTGACGTGCGGGGTGTGCTCACCCTCTGAGATTTCGTTTCCTGTGACAGGTTTGACGATATCATAAACTTGGTGACGGGCCGCCTCCCAGGTGACTGCCCTGGCGATACAACCGATACTTTCTTCATCAGAGGAGCACCCGACGCTGCAAAAAAGGTGTATCTTCTAAACCCATCCCGTGCCTGGTGTCACAGTTGAGGCAGTAGTACGAAGTTAGATCCGATGATCCTGAGTCATCAGATCCGACGGACATGGACGACATGGAACAGAACGGTGATGTTGATGGCGAAGATGTTGGAGATGGCCCCGATATCGCAGTCGATAATCAACTGTGATCGGGGACAAAGCAGATGATGCAACAGTCGATGAAACTACAGTCCTTGATGCCCTTGGGATGACCAGATCGGGCAGCTGAAGGATTCCTTCGGCATTGACGCAGTAGTGCACACTCCCGGACGCCATCTCTAGCCCATCGCATAAGCCCAAGAAGGCCGAACGCGATGAGTCAGTGTGCGGAGTAAACTCGAAGGACCCAAAACGAATCGAGTTCCCCAAGCTTGGTGATGAAGGAGTTGACGACGATGCCGGCGATGCCGGCGATGCCGGCCCTGAGGTAGCCGACAAAATCGGAACAGCCGATGAAGTGCCTTGTACCAGCAGATTTCCCACAGACAGTGCCAATTGTCGAGGGTGCTCCCCGGCAATGCCCACAATATCGGGCCCTCGATGAGGTAAAAATCCTTACTTCCTACTTATCTCATCTTGATTATCGAAAGTGTATCAAGTTACAATGGGGTAGCCGATAGGCTATGGTGGTGGTCTCGCCGAGAGGCAAGGGTTCTAAGCTCTAGATTTGATCGTGCGGTGGTTTTACGTGTGTAAGTTCTATTCCGGCAGATCCTCTCCTAGCCTTTATATAGCAGACCAGGTCCAAGAGATCTGTCCGGACTCGACTATGGTATAAAGAGGTATAGTCTAATCTTTCCTTTTATCGCATCTTCTTGCCTTGTTCATCAAGAATCTTCCTTCGGATGAGTCTCCTTTTCCAACGTCGACGCGCGGGCCCATCTCGGATGTTAGGCAATCTTCATGGGCCTCCAGTTGGGCCGGTGGAGGTAGCCTAATATTGGTTACACAAAGGGTAATGCCCACATTAGAGTCACTATAACCCTCAAGTACCCTCAAGTACACTTGGATACCCAGTATAGTGAATACCATAACTCGCAGTGCCTTTCAAATGGCGCAACACTCTCTCAAGAGCATGCCAATGAACATATCCTGGTCTTGATAGATATCGAGCCAATTTTTTTACAACAAAAGAGATGTCAGGCCTCGTGGTGCTTGCTAAATACATAAGCGAGCCACTCATTTGAGGAAATCTCAATTGATCTCTAGCAGCTCTTTTGTTCTTTCAAATTAGCACACTAGGATCATAAGACGTTGGAGAAGACTTGCAGTCTCTATACCTGAAGCGACTCAATATCTTTTCCACATAGTGGTATGTAAGCAATGTAATCCCACCATCGTCATCCTTGAGAAGCTTGATGTTTAAGATTACAACAGCTATTCTTAAGTCCTTCATCTCAAAGCAGCGAGATAGGAACTCTCTTTGACCTCCTTAATAATAGTAAGGCTGGTCCCAAATATCAATATGTCATCAATATAGCGACAAAGGATAACTCCCTCGCCCCCACCATGGCGATAATATACACTCTTGTTAGCTTCGTTTACAACAAAACCTTCAGCGGTTAAGGTTCTTTTGAACTTCTCATGCCACTGCGCTTAGGTGCTTGTTTAAGACCATACAAGGACTTCAACAACTTACACACCTTTCCTTCCTAACCATCTACTGCTCCATATAGATTTCCTCATCGAGCTCTCCATTTAGGAAAGCTATCTTAACATCCATTTGATGAACAAGAAGACCATGTGAGGCAACCATGGAAAGTAGTACTCCAATAGTGGTTAGTCGAGCTACAAGTGAGTATGTATCAAAGATGTCTTCGCCTTCTTTCTAAGTATAACCCCTGGCCACAAGTCGTGCCTTGTAGTTTTCAATACTACCATCGTGCATAAGCTTTTTCTTGAACACCCACTTGCATCCTACAGGTTTGCACCCATAAGGACGATCAGTAACCTCCCAAGTTCCATTAGCTAAGATGGAATCCATCTCGCTACGGACAACTTATTTCCAGTAGTCAGCATCCTGATATGCATAGGCTCCTGAAATAGAAGTGGGAGTATCATCCACGAGGTACATAATGAAATCATGACCAAAGGACTTTGCAGTCCTCTGTCTCTTGCTCCTTTTGTGAGCTTCGTTGTCATCCTCCACATGATTATCATAGTGTTTTATCGCAATTGTAGGTTCAGGCATTGTAACTAATGAACTACGCATCTCCTGATTTGATGAGCTATCCATGTCTTTTATGGGAAAGATGTCCTTAAAGAAAGTCGCATCATTCGACTCCATAATTATAGCAACATGCATGTTGGATACCTCAGATTTCACTATCAAAAATCTATAGCCAATTTAATGAAATGCATATCCCAGAAAAACACAATCCACGGTTTTTGGTCCAAGCTTGCGCTTCTTGGCCACTTTCGCCAAACAACCGCAAGTACGTAAGTAGGAGAGACTTTTCCTTTCCCATTCCTCAAATGGAGTAATGGTTTTGTTCTTTGTGAAAACACGGTTTAGGACATGACACACTGTCATTATCACCTAGCCCCACCATACCTTGGATAGACCCGATGTATCTGACATGGCGTTAACCAAATCAATTAGAGTGTTGTTGTTTCTTTCGGCCACCCCATTAGACTGAGGTGAGTAGGGATGCGTCCACTCATGGATAATACATGCTCCGCACAAAAAAGAATCAAACTCATTGGAAAAATACTCTCCACCACGATTGGACCTAAACTGTTTAATCTTTCGATCAAGTTGACTTTCTGCTTCAAATTTATAGATTTTGAAGTGATTAAAAGCTTCATCTTTAGATTTTAGAAGGTACACATAATAATATAGAGTGGAGTCATCAATTAATGTCACGAAGTATCTTTTTACACCTTTTGTCAACTCACCATTCATCTCACAAAGATCTGAATGTATGAGTTCTAGCGGTGACAAATCTCTTACCTCAGCACTTATGTGAGACTTGCGGGTTTGCTTAGCTTGCACACACACTTGACCGTTGGTACTCTTGACAATAGTAAATTTTGGGATTAAATTCATATTGGCTAGCCGCATCATGCACCCAAAATTAGTATGACAAAGTCGTCAATACCAAATATTGGACTCACTAACATTGCAAACATGATTAATAATTTGAGTACATAAGTCTAATAAAGATAAGCGGAATAAGCCTCCGCACTCATAACCTTTTCCAACAAATTGTTCATACTTAGAAAATACAACTTTATTGGACTCAAAAACCAACTTAAAACCATCTTGACATAAAAGCGATCTGATGAGATTCTTATTGATGGAGGGAATGTGTTGCACATTCTTCGGCTGGATGGTCTTCCCCGAATTAAACTTCAGATTTACCATACCAACACCATGAACGAAGCGGTGAGCCGTTTCCCATCAGCACGGAGTAAGTCCTTGCGACCTGATAAGAAAAACATGGAAACATCAGAACATACATGTGTATTGGCACCCGTATCAGTCCAACAATAAGGAGAGTTACATACTGAAAGGACAATAGGAAAAATACCGTACCCATCGTCCTTCCTCTTAGTATCACCACCAATGACCATATTAGCGGTCTTCCCGCCATTCCCACGCTTATGATATCGATTAGGGAAATTAGGAGCCCAATGGTGAGTCTCACCACAGACATGGTTAGCCCCTTTCTCCTTATTAGTCTTCTTCTTGAAGTTGGTTGAATTCGAGGCCTTGTTCTTGCCATCAAACTTGCCTTTGCCTTTAGATTTGTTCTTGTTCTTGAACTTTTCGGATTGGAAGTTTTTCTTCTGTACCACATTGGCACTAGAATCTCCCTCAAATCCTCAAACATGTGTGTCCTTTGCTATCGCCTTTTCTTCCACATGAAGAGACCCAATGAGATCCGAAACAGAAAACTCGTGTCTCTTATGTTTCAGAGAAGTAGAGAAGTTCCTCCATTAAGTAGGAAGCTTAGGAATAATGCCACCAGCCACAAACTTGTCCGGAAAGGTACACGTAAACTGCTCAAGTTCTTTGGTAAGCGACTGTATCTCATGAGCTTGCTCAACAACGGAGCGCTCACCAGTCATCTTGTAGTCATAGTATTGCCCCATGACATACAACTTAGTGCCAGCATCCGAGACACCAAATTTGGTCTCTAGTGCACCCCACGCATCCTTACCATGCTCAAAAGTCATGTACGAGTCAACAATGTTGTCCGCAAGAATACTGAAGAGAGCCGCCTTATACCTCAAAAAAAGAAGAAGAGAGCTGCCTTAAACATATCATCGAATTTCTTGTAAGCTTCCTCCTGAGTAGGAGGAAGATCACCCTCAGGTTTGCCAAGAAGGGCGCTATCACAGTTCATGTTTTGAAACCAGAGAACTTCCCTCGTGCGCCTTCTCTTATAGTGCGAACCATCAAAAGAGAGGCGGCCTAGTAGTAGCGGCAATGCCACTTGAATTCATTTTCCTATAACCAGGTTTTTGGATTATTGAATATATAAGAAAATTACCATATGAAATAATCCGAACTACTAGTTGACAAATTATGACTACATAAACAACAGATGAACTAATCATGCAGATCAACAGAGTAGATGAACATATAGCATCTAGACAAGATAAACCTATCATATCTACTCTAGCAAGATCTGAAACAAGGATAACAGAAACACATACTATCCAGCGTTTGCTGCAGCAACAACAGCGATGTTGGCGGTAGCAGCAGGATCCACGTTGTGTCCCCATGTTGAGATTGCCAAAGAGGTCGTCGATGTTCGGGAAGAAGTCGTCGTTCGGGAACTCGTCTTCGGACAATGTCGTGTTGGCAGTAGGCGAGCACAAGCGCTCACCAAAAACCTGATTGCCCCTCACACGTACATGCCTACGAGAGGCAGGGTTCCAGAGGCCTACTATCCCGCCGCTCGGTGCACGCCGAAGGACGGGATGAGGAAGACGAAGGCGGCGACGTAATGTACTGGAAAGAGGTAGTCGTATATGGTGTCTTGTGCAGGCTAGGGTTCACGTCCGCGCTTATATAGTGCGGTTTGGTAAGGTCGTGGGGCGCAGTGCACATCCAAGTCCACACAAGCACAACCACGATCCAGGAAAACTGAAACGAAATGACTGAGTTAACGCGTTCGTTAATGAATCGTAATTAATCACACGATTAATTTCCCGAACAACAAAATTATAAGCTCGGCTCGGCGAGATTCCCGCGTCGGGTCGTGCGTGACTAGGTGGGCGTCGGAGGAGGAGAAGTGCACGAGGGCTCTCTTTCTTCTCACTCACTTACAAGGAGTAAAACAACTCACCTTATATAGCACTCTAACTAAGGAGGTGCCATTTTGGCTCATAGGAGCAAATGCTCCTATTATACAAAATAATTAAAAAATAATTTTAAAATGTAAAAAAATTATGACATAAATTTTTTGGTGTACATCGTGACATTCTATGTTAGTGCATAAATTTTCGTGGAGAAACAACATTTTACGTGGCATGTACGAAAAAGACAAAAAAAATGTCATGTACGTAGTCGAGTTATAACATCAAAATTTGCCTTTTTTAAGGAGCCACAATTTTTTTAATTTTTTTTTTGAAAACTTGTATGTATACAAACATAAAATATGTAGATGTAAATGGGAAAATTTATTTTAGAATTTTTTTGATAGTTCGAAATATAGATTCACATAACAAGAGCAAATACTCCTATGAGCCAAAATGAATATCCCTCTAACTCTCTCTAAACTAACAATGTGGGACTAAACTTTAGTCGCACCGTTGCTATTTCTAAATGGGATAAGAAAATTTCAGAATTTGTACTTAGGATATGGGCTAAGGCCCAAGACCAAATTGTAGCACCTTGTTCAAAAAACCTTATTAAAAAAAAAGAATGGGACAGGACGGAGGGAGGCAAGTACGACGAAGCCTGGTGCAGCCGTCCTAGCGAGACGCCCCAGCGAGTGAACCTGTACATTGCACCGAGTATGTACAGGCGCCCAGGCAATGTAAGCATAGCATTTCTTTCCAAATATATACGATATTAAATGCTCTGCGCTGTCTACTTTGATTGGTATTCTTTCCGATTTGTATATGCACACACACTGCACAGGAATTGACACACAGCTGTAGCCACATTAAATCCTGTCTAAATCGTTTTGTCGTGTCCTGTGTGGCTGCGTGAAATCTCTTCGTCAGTTCTGGTGTGGGCAGCTAGCTCCTTTCCTTTTCCTGCGTACGTTTCTAGTATAAATCTCCTTGCGCTGCGTTTGCCAACCCTAGCCTCCCGAGTTTTCCATGAGACCTCCGGTCGCCGCCGCATTCGCTGTGGTCTTCTTCTTCTATTCCATCTGCAGCGTCCAGCCGCCGCCTTTCGTCTCAACCGCCGGCATGTCGAGGACCTCGAGGTTAGCTGCCGTACCGAATACTCCTGCTCTTGATTTCATTTCCCCGATTTGTCCCGCCTGTTGACTGATTTGTTCCGTTCCACATGCTAGCTTTGGAATGGATCCCCGAAAGAAGCCACGGCTCGGTGCTGCTGCTGCCGATGCCAATCTCGAGGTTATACTCTCCGGCGCCGACGTTGAGATTGAGGTCGAGAGGTTGGCTAAATTAAGTTACTTATTCTTATTTCTCTCATCAGATCTTTGTATATTTCCTAACACCGTTGCCACCGTTGTCCAGCGATGCTTGCTTGTATGCGTCTGCCTTGGTTAAGGTGGACACGGCACCCCTGACGAACGCCTCTACGGCGGATGCGCCGCCGGCGCCTTCTTCTCTACCAGAACATGAACATCCACTCGCAGGAGAAGCATTGGCTTGGGCCTACCGAAAAGGTCGTCATATTTACGCGGACCCACTTATGCAGAGGTTGGAGGCCATTGGAGCGTTGCTCGACTTGGAACTGATGATTGTGCCCCCGGTGCCACGCTCCGAGATCATGGCGGCACTCGACGAGCTCGTCACTGGACTACCTACCGTCGATCCCGCTCCAGGACCCCAAGAAGAGATAGATATCCAGTGGCTGGACGGTAATTTGCAGCCACCCCCTCTATCTCCATGAACCCTGGGGTATTAAGGTCGACTAGTGACAACTATTGGGGAATAATAAATAAATTTCGGCCGTATCGTATGATTTGCATCCGATCATATATGGCTTCAAATTCAGGATTCTGATCGACCGCTGCAGTGCTTTTGTTTATTTTAGTTCTTGTGAATGTGGTACCTGTTTCAATCATGAATGAAAACTCTGCCTTTCTACTCACTTACACCAGTTTCATATGCTGTGTTTCGTGTCTTATCTAAGAATTTCATATGTGCATATGGATCTGCATCATCAGTGTTCTGTGCTTCTCATTGGTTGTGTCAAATTAGTTTCATACTTTTCACTACTCATATATGAAACTCATCTCACGCTTTTCTGAAGGCTGATTCTTCACACATGTGGTCATGATATCTGTATCTTTGAGAAGGTGCAGCTCTAAAGTAAATTTTAATTCCATATCTTAATCGACAACTATTTTAATTAATTTCTGTTCTGATTGCAAACATTCTGGTACCGTAACAGTACTACCTATCTATTGTATACTAAACGCAACGTAGGGATGAAAATTAAATATATACGCTAGAAATTCTTAGATAATGTAAAATACCTACCCTTTATTTGAAGTATCAGCGAGCTACAATCCGCTCGATCTTAATAACAGAATTTAGGACAATAAAGTTGGAAAAAATTACCCACCATGCCCAAGACAAGAATAATAGCAATATCAACTGGGCGTTGGTGAACCTTTTCAATGATGCGATCGCCAGATGGGCCTTGCTAGAAGTGGTAAGAACGGGTGCTGCCTACACTTGGACTAATAAGCAAACAAACCCGGTGAGGAGTGTCCTGGACCGTGCGTTTGTCGCCCCTGAGTGGGAACTTCGTTTCCCTTTGGCACGCCTAACCGCTGAAACCAGGATCGGTTCGGACCATACGCCGCTGATTCTGGATTCAGGGGAGAATCGCCTCGCAGGACGGCCAGGTTTGCATTTGAGAACAGCTGGCTCGCGGTGCCAGGTTTTTCGGAGAAGGTGAAGCTGTGGTGGGCGGAGTTGCTCGCCACCAATACGAATCCTAGGGATCCTATCGACATGTGGCATGGGCAGGCCAGTGGGATGCGCCAGGCGTTGAAGGGCTGGAGTGCCAACCTGGGAAAGGAGCGAAGGGTGATCAAGGAGGAGGTCCTAGCCCGCATTCAAAGTCTGGATAGAATTGCTGACGAGCAGGGTTTGGATGAAGGGGGTTGGGCGTTGCGTTACCACTTGGAGGACCAACTGATCCAGTTTTTCAGTGAGGAAGAGGAATATTGGAGACAAAGGGGGAAATTGAGATGGATCCTCCAAGGGGATGCAAATACCAAATATTTCCATGCTGTGGCCAACGGCAGAAGGCGCCGGTGCCACATCTCTAGCCTGAGAACAGAGGATGGGGTTATTACTGATCAGCAGGCGATCACGCAACACGTGTATGACTTCTACCGAGCTTTGATGGGGGCTGAGGAGCCAAAAATGCTGTGTCTACGGCAAGATTTCTGGGCAGCAGGGACCAGGGTCACGGAGCAGGAGAATGAGGCGTTGCTTCGTTCCTTTTCCATGGAGGAACTGGAACAAGTGCTCAAGGACACCAAAACTGACACAGCCCCAGGCCCAGATGGCTTCTCTGTGAGCTTCTTCAAACACTTCTGGCCTGGACTCAGAGGGTTGGTCCTACAGATTGTTAACGGTTTTGCCCTGGGAACGGTGGATGTTGCCAGATTGAATTATGGAGTTCTGTCTCTTATCCCAAAGGTAGTGGGAGCAGACTCGATTAAGCAGTACCGCCCGATTGCGCTGATCAATGTAATCTTCAAGCTTGTGGCGAAGGCGTATGCTACAAGACTCTCTCCTGTAGCGCACAGGATTGTATCCCAAACCCAGACTGCGTTCATTAAAGGAAGATTCATTCATGATGGAGCCCTTGCGCTCCATGAGATCCTTCATGAGATCACCGGCAAGAATTTGCAGGCTATAGTGCTTAAACTGGACTTCGAGAAGGCCTACGATAGGAGTGAACTGGGACTTCTGAAGGAAGTGCTCCTTAGGAAAGGCTTTAGTGGGGCCTACATGCATAGAATCTTGCAGCTGGTTAGTGGTGGCCAGACTGCCATTTCGATTAATGGAGAGATTGGCCCATTCTTTCGTAATAAGCGTGGAGTAAGGCAGGGGGACCCAATTTCCCCGTTACTCTTTGATCTGGTGGCAGATGCGCTTGATGGAATGCTCACCAGGGCAAAGGAAGCTGGTCACTTTGCAGGGGTTGTTCCTCATCTGATTGAGGGGGGAGTGTCCCACCTCCAGTACGCGGATGACACCATCATCCTCATTCAGAACACGCCGTTGGGCATCACGAACCTGAAATTCCTTCTCATCTGCTTTGAGCTGCTCTCTGGCATGAAGATTAACTTTCACAAGAGTGAAGTACTGGTGCTGGGGGCGCCACATGCTGAACAGGCCAGGGTGGCCAACCTGCTGAATTGTACACGAGGCACCCTTCCCTTCAAATACCTCGGCTTCCCGCTGTGTGATCGCAGAGTTACTATGGCTGAGATGGAGCCATTGGTGAACGCAGTGGCTCTTAAGATGGAACCCTGGCAGGGCAGGTTTTTGTCGTCCGCCGCCCGCCTAACTCTAATCAACGCTTGTCTGTCAAACCTCCCGATCTACTCCATGGGATTGTTCCTGCTTTCGGATGGTACACATGATGGTTTTGACAGACACAGATGCAGATTTTTCTGGGAAGGACAAGGAAACAAGAGGAAATACCACATGGTGGCCTGGGAGGACATCTGTAAACCCAAGGCCCAAGGTGGACTTGGCGTTATAAACACTAAACTTTTGAATCTCGCCCTTATGACAAAATGGATCTGGAGAATGCTCACAGAAGATGACAGCAAACTGCTCTGGCTGCAGCTGCTTAAGGCCAAATACCCCGTGGACCAGTTCTTCTCGTCTTCAGCGGTGGGAGGTTCGCCCTTCTGGCACAGTTTACACAAACTTAAGGCTGTCTTCAAACAGGGTGCGAGATTCTTCCCTGGTAGCAACTCTGATGTCCGGTTCTGGACTGATCACTGGACTGGGGAAGACGCCCTCAGTGTGAGGTACCCTAGGCTGTTCCAAATTTGTGCGGATCCAGAGATCACAATTGAGCGTGCCTATGAAGGTGACGGTTGGCGCATCTTCTTTAGGCGCTCTTTTGGTCAGGAAGAAACCACCCTTTGGTTACAACTGGTTCAGGAATTAGAGGACGTGGTTCCGTCGGAAGGAGGAGACAAAGTGCTCTGGAAACTGGAAGCCGCTGGCCGTTTCTCGGTCAAGTCCCTCTACAACTCTTTGGTGCAGGGTCCAGTGTCGCCGTTGAGCTTGGCGATTTGGAAAGACAGGATTCCCACAAAAATTAAAATTTTCTTGTGGCAGTTGTCCAGAGGCCGCCTACCCTCCAATGACCAGATCCTTAAGCGCAGAGGTCCCTCCGATGGGCTGTGTGCTCTGTGTGGGCTCCCCGAAAACGTTAATCACATCTTCTTCCAATGCGTCTTGGCGCAATTTGTCTGGGCTGGAGTTAGGGACATGCTCGGAGTGACATGGAACCCCTCCTGTGTTACCACCTGGGAAAGCTGTATTCAAAACTTGAATAGCAAGTCTAAACGCATTCTGCGAGTTCTTTTCGCGGCAATCTGCTGGGCGCTTTGGAAAATCCGAAATAAATTCACAATCGAAGCTGTTTTTCCCAAACAACCAGCAAACTGTTTTTTCTAACCAGACTTAACTTGCAGCTATGGCGACCTCTCCAAAGGGACAAGGACGAACCACTGTTGACCCAGCTGGAGGCAATGCTTAAAGCTCTCTTTGATCAGACCTGTGCTCCACCTCCACCTCAACCTCGCCAGCCAAGCAGGCCTACTTAGCTGTTCGCTTTTTATCGTCCTGGGTTGTAATTTGCTACTTTCGTGACCAGTGTGGCCTAAATCTTCCGTCCTATGTGTTATGTGGGGTGTACCCTAAACTTTGTACCTGTTTGTGCCTCAGGGCTTTATTAATTTAAAGTCGGGCACTTTGTGCCTTCGGTCTAAAAAAAAAAAAAAAAAAAAAACGTAATCTTTTTCAGTTCGTGCGAAAATACATTTCTGCTCTAACCCTATCTATTTAGCACGATCTGTATGCGAGAATCTTGTAACAACACCTATGTGATGGATGCCCACGAAAAATAATCGTTTCTATTCTAACCATAGGAAACGTCGACAATTAACAGATGTGATCTAATTGTACAACTTCAGCTACTTTTCCCATGATTCCCATAGCCGCAGAACGTTGTGATTCTGATTTCTCTGTGATGTCAGCGATGTCCGTGCGCCCGTCTACATTGTGCAAGAAATCATTAACACTGAGGAGCCTTTCTTTGCCGCCACGAGAAGCATCGTCGCTGCCTCAAGATTGCCTACAAGCCGCGGTGTCCAAGCTGCTGGATTCTGCCTGGACGGGGCAGGGAGGAGGCCATTGACTTATGTCCAGGCCTCCAAGCAGCCAGATTTTTGCGAGTCAGAACTCAGGGTAGCGCTCGTGGTTGCGGATGTGTTAGCTCAGTCACCTCTGAACATTCAGTTTAGAAGAGTGTTAAATGGAAACAAATGGACGGCCTGGCTGCATTTCGTAGACGCCTAATGACTGTTAATCTTGGTAATGCACCAGATAATTTTGTTTGGAATCTTATAACCTCAGGAATATTCATTGTTAAGTCTATATATGAGGACTTGATGAATGACCACACTCTTTTTGTACGGAAATATTTAAGGAAGCTAAAGATCCCACTCAAGATAAAAAAATTATGTGGTTTCTTAATAATAAAGTGTTGTTAACCAAAGATAATCTTGCAAAAAGAAATTGAAAATGGTGTACAAAGTGTTGTTTTTGTGGTGCACAAGAATCTATTGAACACCTTTTTTACCTTGTCCTTTGTTGTAATTTGGTGCGCAAAATTACTGTAGCGCATGGTTTACTTCGCTTTTGATCTCCCACCTCCAACTAATATTACTAATATGTTTGGCAATTGGTTGAATGAAGTTGAAAAAAACAAAAGATCGGATACGCATTGGTGTGTCGGCCTTGTGCTGGTCAATATGGAGGTGCCGAAATAATATTGTGTTTAACAGATCAACTTCTTTCAATATTTTGCAGGTTATTCATATGGTGGTCCATTGGGTGTAGCTCTGGGCGTTGCTCCTACCTCAGGACCAACGGAATTTTATGGATACTGGATGCAACCATCTCCAGACGGTTGCTCAGCATATCTTATCTCAGGCTGGATGGTGTCACACTAGTCGACTACATGAAGCTTAGCTGGCTTTGTTTTCGAGTTTTGATGTTTCGCTGGTTGATATATGTATCGATTATGAGCAATTCGTGACTCTTGTATTAAGTACTATTATGCTTTGAGACTTATTATGTTAGAGTATGTCATGGGCCTGGGCCCGTTAGTCTTATGGAGGGATGGCGCGAGAGGGCCGGCCGGGGGCCTTGCCCACGGCCGGTGGCAAGAGGGAAGAGATTTCCTTTTTAATTCTTGCTTGATTAGATTGATACATCTCCTCTCCATATATAGATAGGTTTACTTGACTCCCAAGCAAGAGTTACTTGTTCCCTAAGCAAACCATAAGACTAACGGGTCCAGGCCCATGACGTACTCTAACATATTAATAAAGGCCGTGTGCATCAGCATGATGCAGAGGCTGGGGTGTTCCCCCTTTTCGAGAAAAAAAAAACTGTTATGTGGTTTGACTAAAAGGTCTGGTACATACCATCTAAAGTCTTAACACGGATAAGACAATTAATTGATCTAATTAGCTCTACAACCCTTCTGCTGTTAGCAGGTATAGCACAAATATTGCAGGTATATCCGGCATGAATGTGAGAAGAAAATGTATAGACCAGTAGTTGGCGGGCCATGTATTGTAATGTGCGCGGAAGAGTCTGGACGGCGGATCGACCGAAAAAAAGAGGCCTCCCGCACAATGAACGTTGTGTCTACTGCAATTTGGCCAAAAAAGATTCTAAGCACCTATTTGTTAACTGCACGATAGTGAGGATTATTTGGTGTTCAATCCTTACGGGGCTGGCTTTTCCCAGAATATTCATGCGGTAGATTTGAACTTCCGCAACTGGTGGCAATAATTGAGAGAACCATTACAGAGCAAGGAGCAGAAGCGTTTAAATTCAATTATAATGCTAACTGCATGTAGCATTTGGAGAGAGAGAAATGGGAGAATTTTTTAAGGTACCTACAATCCTATTCAGCAAATCATCGACAAGGTAAAGTATGAAGCAAGGCAGTGGGCTTTTGCAAGTGGGGGTCGTTTTCTTCTACCTGAGAACAGGTCTTAGTTTCTGTAGGTTGTTAGGAGCCATGTTTCCTATGTTTACTTTTTTTTTTGGGTTCTTTGTTGTTTTATTGGGTCGACTTTTAGGTCGTCTAGCTGTATGAAATTTGTACTCTGGCCTTTCTTTATGGCCTTTTCTTCCTTCTAATATGATTACATGCAGTCCTCCTGCATGGTTCGAAAAAAATATTGCTCATATTATGGTCCAATTACATGAAGTATGGTACGTAATCCACATGAGGCAGGTTTAAATTTCCAATTCATGTGTTTCATCATATTATATGTCCTTTTCAGATGTAGCACAGTAGCTCCAGGGGGAGATAATAAGTTTGTTCGACGATTTCCTACTGAAAGTAAGTTACATCTTTGAAGTAATTATGCTAGTGTGTTGGGCTATTTGGACTGTTCGGAACAACTTCATCTACAAGGGCATTTCTCCAAGTTAGTACAAGGCTCGTGTTGTTTCCAAAATGGAGATGGGGCTTCTCATTCACCGAGCCAAGAGAAAGAAGTTCTCTGGTCTGAAGTAATGGGTGGACAATTTTATATAGTGTTTTGTTTGGTTTTTTAGGTGCTTCTCTCTAGCACCGTCTCTGTTGTATCTAGCAAAAAAATAAACCCAAAAATCAATACAAAAATAAGTAGTGGGGAAACCTGCTGTAGATTCTTCTTCTTAAAAAAAAATTGTCTTGCGAATTCTATAAGGCTTCTGGATTCTCATCTGTTCCCTCTCACATGGCCTCTTCTGTAAATAATCTCATGGCACCACGTTGAAACATCAGAAGAATTATTTACGGTTTGTATGTACTAAAGATGAATTCTTCCAATTAGAATTACAGTGTTTAATGTGATACTATCATTGTTGATATAATATTGTACTGAAGCTCCATGTCGGTGATAGATTCATATCTTAAGCTTATATCATTAAACAAAATATTTAGATAAATATTTCATTGCACTTGCAGTATGTCAATTCAATAATAATTAGTATTTCACAGGTTCATTTATGATATTTCTTCGAAGGTCCTATAGTTATATTTTAGACATGTTGCCCATAGACATTACATGTTGGTATGAAGTTGTGGAAGTTCATCGAGTGCAACAATAGATAAGTTTTATTGCATTTTCTTGTTGGAGTATATTTTGATCTTCTCATAAAATCACATGAACATTTTGGCAGAATTAACAACGGCGCCCAGTTTGCTACAAAATACTTCATCATACTCCAATAGATAAGTTTTAGATATATTTTAATCTTCTCATCAAATCACATGAACTTTTTTGCTTCCAAACTGCGCGCCGTTGTTGGTCGTAATTCTTTTTCTGACGCCAAATCAATAAATTTTTCGTTGTGAATGCCTTTGCGGTACTACGGTGATATTTCGGAGGGTCTCTCCGCTTCAATCAAATTTGCATGTGTGGCAGTTGAGAAAGGTTGGAACAAGTCGATTCCCCGAGTTGTCAATGACCGGGACAATGGAATCACATGTAAGGTCTGCGCTGGTTAATGCATCTTCATGTTGAATAATTGACACACCGCGATGCACTAGTGGAGAAGAAAACACATGTGAATGATTTAAATATTTCCGTGTGCTCTGAACCAACACACGGCCAAGTATGGGGCTCCGTTAGTCCAACCGTTCCACAAATCCCTTTTTTTCTTCCGACTAACAGCATAATACACACGGTAAATTGATTGCCAAGTTCATAGACACAAAACACACCGAGAATTATCATTGCCGAGGTGAAAGGCAGGATTTCTGGTAACGGCATCCTATAGGCTAGTAGAATCCTAGCCGTAATACCTTACCGAGAAGGATGTTTGTATCTTGCAGGCGCCGTTGTGGATATCCGCGAGTAACTCTCTTCGCTGCTCGAGGGTGATACCTGTAATGACGTTGTTGCCACCATTGCGATAAATGTTGCCTTCGATCATGTTATAGTGCAGGTCCTTGCACTTGATTTTTGTGCTTCCTCTCCAGGCTACTTGGTGGATATAAGGAATTTCCGATGAGATCCATCCATGTATCCCCCTTTCCTCCAGTAGAACAATTAGTTCACCCGCTTGTCCCACGGGCATGTTGAGTACCAATGGTCCAATCCTCCAACTTATTGCCTGTAGGGAGGGTTACATATTGGCTTCATCCATGACTGACGCGGTTGGCTCTGTGATATTCTCAATTAAAATTCCAGGAACAACATTTGAGTGCGAAGATGGTTGATCGGTGAGTTTGACATCCATGCAATTTTGCTTTCTCAGGATTTACTTTTAAGTTCAATTTTTGAGTGAATAGCTAGCACGGGTGGGTTCGTCATCCGGGTACTGTTCTTTTGGAACATTACGGACTTCACGGATGTATAGTAAATTTTAT
The DNA here is from genome assembly GCF_022539505.1 of Lolium rigidum. Lineage (NCBI taxonomy): Eukaryota > Viridiplantae > Streptophyta > Magnoliopsida > Poales > Poaceae > Lolium > Lolium rigidum. The sequence continues at coordinate 77,551,539 of NC_061512.1, read as the reverse complement.
GAATTCCCTCTTCAGATGACTCGATCATAAGTAGTGTGCACACATCTGGTGGGCCACATGCATGCCATGTAGAGCAGGAGCGACTCTTGGGTTCTGGGCGACTAGAATATATAGGCAGGTTCATCACATATTTTTTAAGTTCTTACACAAAATGTTTCTACCTCTTTCATGCACATGAAACCATTTTGCTACTAGAGAAACTTGAAGAAGGAAGCCCAATATCCAGTTCCCAACAGTGAAATGAATCTGTAGTTCTCAGAAGATATTGGTAGTGACTCCATATGTGTGATTGTCTTGATTTTCTTCAGGTTGGTCTCGATTCTACGATGTGAGGTAATGAACACTAATAGAGAGCAATGTTGATACTCGTATTAAAAACTACTTCAAAAAGCCTATTGCTATTCGTAATCGTATGTGGCCAACAGGGCCTGGCAAAATTGGAGCTGACATGGTTGCGGTTATCTTAAAATGGTCGTTACCATTATATTGCAAATGGAAAATATTTCTCTATTCATAATATCTAACTCTATGCTAACGGTAGAAATTCTATCTTGTTGCCAATGGCTCATGGCCTCTACAAAAAAGCATTGAACCCTCTCTCGTCACTTGCTCCCCACACATGGACGCAACACAGAGGAGACATTGCGGGTTTCTCGCATCCCATCTGGTGCGAGAGAGCACATGCGTAGTTTCAAGCCACGCCAGATCCTGGTCATCCCCTTCTTCCACTTAACCAGATCTAGTTCCGCCTGGTAGGAGGTGGACCAGGAGTAGAGATCGAAGAAGAAACCCGCCTAATGTGGGCGGATTCGGCTGATTTCGGGCGCATTTGGATTCCCCTTCGGCCTGCTCATCCGCATGGAAGAGGCTCGCACCAACTCGAAGGTATACTACATTCCATGGCACATTGATCGAGGTGGTACCAATGATGAACTGTCCGTACCTGAGGACGACAACGACGACAAACTTCCGCCAACTCGAAGGTATAAATCTTCTGTGACCGGCCATGGTGCCGATAAACTAGGATTTCCTCGTAGTTAGAGTTATTCTTTAATCTGATATGTTCTATTTATGGTATTGTCATTGTTTTTTCTGTTTTGGTTTTTATCAATCTTATGTTTACGTTATTGTGAATGATCTGTTTAGAATAATTTGGTATAGTGGTCAATCTGATTAATTAGATTATGTGGTTATATAGAACTCCACTTCGGTTACACCGTATAAAAGCACTATTCTTCGGAGAAAGAGGGGTCAAAGCAACCTACGTCACGGTGATTGTGGTCACGGTGTTACTTCTGATCTGCTAGTCCTAGCGATCTTTTGTTTTGACATTTTCACTAAATGCGATTAGTTCTAATGGCTAACTTAAAACAAGTTTTTAAAAAATAAGTATATTTTGGTGACATAGGAGTCTGACGTACGTATCGGCCATCCAGAATTGCTATCTAGAGGAGCTAGAGCCATCATGGACTTCCTTGTTTCAAGTAAAGGAGAAAGGCATCAATGATTGGTCGGATGAAGTCATTCCAGTGATTACTTCAGTGGTGCTTGTTTCAAATTAGGCTACATGGGAGCTCAACGTTATTGTTTATTTTTGATTTTTTGTTAACAAATTTACCATAGAACTAACTTAATTCTTTATTTGCATGTAAACAGGGATACCAAGCTATCCCTACACGGAGCTCCATATAAGGATCAATCCACCATTATTGTGATGTTATGGTGCACTACATAAACTAAATTTTAATTAAGATTGTTTTCTGCAGTGTACCGAAATGTCACATTAGTGATGATATATATTACTACCTCTATTCATATATCCAAATTTTGATAAATCTAAGACATCTACTAGAGGGAGGGAGTAGATTAGATTTTGGTGACAAAACAAAAAATATTAGAGCAAATGTTGGTACCCATGGAGAGTTTTGTTGTCGTCAACGCGTATCGTGAGTGAGCTGACTTCTTCTTGTTTCAATCCACATAAATTCAGTTTGATTATATTTCTAAGCATGTTTTACTTATTATTTATTCTCTGATCGATGCATAGAGTCGCGGGGATCTACAATGTTGGATGTTCTTAGTATAGCATACTCCTTCGTGGCTATATCCTTATCTAATGAAGAATACAATATATATTTTAACCCTTTTGCATGATTGATGTATAGTGAGATTAAACAAAGCTATGACACATCTTCTTTGCATGATAGGTTTTGTGAGCCATGATAAATAGTAGTTTGTCATACTGTGGTAGAGATATAATGAGGACGTGGGCATAGCCCAGTGGTTGGGGTTGCAGTGGTGAACCCCAACGACCAGAGTTCGAATCCTATTAGGAACGAATTTTTGGAATTCTCACACCGAGGTCCCGCTTCTACTATACTCCCTCAGTTCCTTTTTATAATACCTATAGATTTTTAGCATTTGTTTCAGAATATAAGGTTGTAGCTTGGCTTTTTTTTTCAATTACCACCTCTACCGGTCAGCTCCCACACGACATGCTTGAAAAAAAATCCATACAAAAGGAAAACAATTAATTGAGATTCCTAATGCATGACCCCAACGATTCCTTAGATTTAGGAAGCATTGTTTTTTTTCCTTAATAGTAGAATCTGGCTGCACATATATGGAGAGTCAACCAAAGAAATTTGTGGGATTTGTTATGTTAATTTAGGAAGTTATCGATTTCCCTCATCTTACTCTGATCTTATATCGTTAAGACGTGGGGTCTTATGTAAAGAATACTCTTGCGCTAATCTCCGTGCCGAAAAACTATAGACACTATAGAATGGAACGGAGGGAGTATCATTTAGTGTCTAGTTCCTCCTAGCACTAATTCATTTTTTTTTTGTATATGTTATGAATGTAACTTGATATCGTTTAAGTGCTTGTGCTCTGAGATTTTAATGTGAACTGGCACCTATATCCCTGCTATGGACACATGAAAAAAGCACAGTATGCAACCGATAGACCCAGAAAAACTGTAACTAATGAGCTATTTCTTAATAAAACAAAGAAACGCGGAACATCGTTGCTAAATAATGGCCTCATCAGAAACACATATTAACTTCGTGTTCAAGAGCCCATCACATCAGTTACCCGTGTCAACAGACTCATTCTGCACTAGTGGCGATCGAGGTTTTTCTAGCCTCGACGCTGAAAAAATATTTGCCAAAGACACCAACGAGATGTAGGACGAGACCAGCAGGCTGCCAATTTTTTTTTTTTTTAAATGGGGAAAAATCGTTTCAGCTTCTGCATCCAAAGGATGTATACGGCTTTTTTATTAGTTTATTTGAAACATCTTACAAAAGCAATACAGAAGATCAAACTCGAAGCCACCTCGCTAAACCTACAGATGGATAAGGGGGTGACAATACACCAACTCACATCATTGAAACAACCAAATGCCTTCCGAATCCGCTCAATAGTAGTTGAGAAGCACATCCAGTCAAGCAGACTCTCAGCGCACGCCAACACATACGCCATAGAAATCGCTACCGCTGTCTTCCTCGCACCCATCTTCAAGAGGGATCACCGCATTGACCTTGTCAGACCTGCCGTCGATGTCACCATGATGCCAGACAGCTCCACCATCCTGCACGTGTCCTGTGGTCCGCGCCCGTCTTCGATACCCTACAGCTCCACGCCGTCGAGAATAATCAACGTCAACATGGTAGATGAACACAACTCCACCAAAGATCCACCTCCATTCAGTCGCTGCTCCAAAAATGATGCCCCAAGAGGTAGAACGACGCAGGAAGCACCGTCATCATCCGATCCGGGAGACCGGGATCTAGGGCTTCCCCCGGAGCAGCACGAGTGAGTAGCCGCAGACTGCGACGACGATGCCTTCAAGAAGGAAGCGATGCTTAACGCCGCCATCGCCCGCCAATCGTGGAACGGTTTTGACCGACAGCCGCTAGTCCCCAACTCGGCAAGAGCCAACGTATAGGCCAGCAAAGATGATGCCTTCGCAAGGGAATGACGACAATAGCCGCCGCCATCATCCGCCAAGAACGATGTCAAGGCGCGGTTTTCACCGGTGGCCCCTTCACCGCTAGCTCGTCGTCGACTAGATCTTCATCGCCGGAGTAGACGGATCTCGTGATCAGCCACTCCAGCAACCAGCTGACCACCTCCGGTGAAGGAGGAGGCCGCCACCACCATGCCAAGGATAGTCGCCCATCGCGTGCTCGTGCCTCGGAACGAACCAAGAAACCTGCACGAATCCGGCATCGTTGTGACCGTAGCAGTAAGATCGCAGCCCACCCGAGCCCGCCAGGACCCAGATCGGACCCGAACCACCTCCGCCGCCCGCCAAACGATGGAGATCCTCTCCCTCCTCTGGTCGCCGCTGCTCCATGGCACCGCCGTCGACAGCCCGATGCGGAATGCCGCCACTGGAGACGCGAATCCGCGCCCCACGGATGTCGTGGCCGAGGAAGTCCGCCGCCGCCGCCACGCCTCCAGGGCTTTGCCCGGCGGCGCCTCAAGCGGCGGCGGCGGGAGGAGGGGAGCCGCTGGGAAGGAGGAGGAGGGGAGTCGCTGGGGGGACCGCCCGGTGCGGCGCGGCGCCGCCGCGCGAGTGCGGGAGGAGATGGGGTGTTGGGTGTTTTTCCGCTGGGTTACTAGAGAAAAGTGTCCATGACGAAGCACTATTGTGGTGTCGCAGGCTGCCAATTAATGCACACTTCCATGTTAGAAATGATAAGGGTGGATATGCACTAGTAGAAAACCTCTCATCCATCTAAGACTTTAATACCGGTTTCCTTACGAACCGGTATTAAAGGTGGCATTTGTACCGGTTCGAACGCTCAGGCATTCGTACCGGTTCGTTACGAGCTTTCGTACCGGTTCGTGTTAGGAACCGGTACGAAAGGTCTTCGGCCAGAATGGCAGGTGAGGGTGGGGCCAAGGTTGGACCTTTGGTACCGGTTTGTGTTAGCAACCGGTACTAAAGGGTGCCTCATATGCTCACTGCCCCTCCCCGCCCCCGATCCATTCTCATTTTTTCATCTCTCTCACATTTCTAAAACTTTTGCACCTCTCACACTCCAACAAATTTTCATTTTTTCTCCACCATTTTAACAAGATTAACGACCTCCATCTATCCAAGGGTTAGCAATATCATCCTTTCTTCCGGCGTTCCTAATTTAGCTCATTTCTTTGGTAGTTTAACTCGTACTATTTTTCTAGTGCTAGCAAGGTGTTTGATGAAATGCCTAAGTTAGGGATTTTACTTTTTTTATAATCAATTTGAGCTGAAATTATGGTATATTTTGTAGGTTTTAATTAGTATCATCCCCGTCCTCACCGCCGTCGATCGCCAGCGTCGTCCCCTAGCCGGCACCGTACAACCTCGGTGAGCCTCTTCTTTTTTATAAAAAAACTTAGTTTTATGTGATGAACTTGAATATTAATTAAGTTGGTCACTCATATATCCACGATGTTGTGTACTTAATGATTTTTGATATACATATAAAATGCAGATGAGTCGACAATGGATGTACGGTGACCGGTGCCATCCCGAGTTCATTAATGGCATGCATTATTTTCTCAACGTGGCTGAGGCAAACAGGCGGTCGAATGGTTTCATGTATTGTCCATGTAGTTCCTGTAAGAATATGAAGGATTACTCTACCTCGAAGACCCTTCACGTCCACCTGCTGGAGAACGGTTTCATGCCCAGCTATAATTGTTGGACCAAGCACGGAGAAAGAGGGGTTATATTGGAAGACAACGAAGAAGAAGAGGATAGTGACAACTATCCCTTATTCACTGAAGACGGTGATAGTAGAATGGGGGAAGACGAAGCTGAAGAAGAGCCCATTTTCGATGAGCCGATTTTTGATGACCCGGATGACGATTTGGGTCGGGCCATTCTTGATGCGAAGATGAACTGCGGAAATGAAAAGGAGAGGTTGAAGTTGGAGAAAATGTTAGAGGATCACAACAAACTGTTGTACCCAAATTGCGAAAATGGTCGAAAAAGCCGGGTACCACGCTGGAATTGCTGCAGTGGAAGGCGAGAGAATGGTACTTCGACAAGGGATTTGAAAAGTTGCTGAAAATAATAAAGAAGATGCTTCCGGGGATAACGTGTTGCCCTCTAGCACGTACGAAGCAAAGAAGGTTGTCTGCCCTCTAGGATTAGAGGTGCGGAAGATACATGCATGCATCAATGATCGCATCCTCTACCGCGGGAGTACGAGAATTTGAATGCATGCCCGGTATGTAGTGCATTGAGGTATAAGATCAGGCGAGATGACCCCGGCGATGTTGAGGGTGAGTCCACCCCCGGGAAGAGGGTTCCTGCGAAGGTGATGTGGTATGCTCCTATAATACCACGATTGAAACGTTTGTTCCGGAACAAAGAGCATGCCAAGTTGTTGCGATGGCACAAAGAGGACCGTAAGAAAGATGTGATGCTCGAGACACCCCGCCGACGGGTCGCAAGTGGAGAAAAATCGACAGAGAGTTCAAGTCATTTTCAGATGACGCAAGGAACTTAAGATTTGGTCTAAGTACGGATGGCTTTAATCCTTTCGGGAGCAGAGCTCCAGTCATAGCACCTGGCCGGTGACTCTATGTATCTATAACCTTCCTCCTTGGTTGTGCATGAAGCGGAAGTTCATTATGATGCCGGTGCTCATCCAGGGCCCGAAGCAACCCGGCAACGACATTGATGTGTACCCGAGGCCATTGGTTGAAGAACTTTTAGAGTTGTGGCGTGACGAAGGTGTACCCGTGTGGGATGAGCACGAACAAAAGGAATTTAACCTACGAGCGTTGTTATTTGTAACCATCAATGATTGGCCTCGCTCTTGGTAACATTTCAGGGGAGTCAAACAAGGGATACAATGCATGCACACACCGTTTAGGTGAGACCGACGAGTAATTATTTGGGAAACAAGAATGTGTACCCGGGGCATCGTCGATTTCTTCCAAAACAAAGCATCACGTAAGAAAGAGAGGAAAGCATTTCGGAGGTGAGGCGGATAACCGAACGAAGCCTACCCGCCCTCATCGGGGAAGTTATATATGATATGGTCAAGGATTTAAAAGTGATCTTTGGAAAGGGTCCCGGCGGACAATCTGTTCCGCATGATGTTGACGGACACGTACCCATGTGGAAGAAGAAGTCGATATTTTGGGAGCTACCCTACTGGAAATTCTTAGAGGTTCACTCTGCAATCGACGTGATGCACGTGACGAAAAATCTTTGCGTGAATCTGCTAAACTTCTTGGGCGTGTATGGGAAGACAAAAGATACACCGGATGCACGGCAGGACCAGCAAAGTATCCACGAAGGAAACAACCTGAATCCGAGAGAAGTATCAAGGTCCCGCCAGCCTACGCTCTTACCAAAGAGGAGAAGGAGATCTTTTTTGAAGTCCCGAGTAGCATCAAGGTCCCGTCCGGCTTCTCGTCGAATATAAAGGGAATAATAAACATGTCGGAGAAAAAGTTTCAAAACCTAAAGTCTCATGACTGCCACGTGATTATGACACAATTACTTCCGGTTGCATTGAGGGGGCTTCTGCCGGAAAATGTTCGAGTACCCATTGTGAAGCTATGTGCGTTCCTCAATTTCCCGCCTATTTTCTTCCCGCGCTTTCCACCGGTTCCCGCCTCTGTCTTCCCGCCATTTTTTCACTATATATATGTAGGCTTGGCCTCCATTTACATATCACATCTAGACTCATATCTGCGAACCTCATCATTCTCTCCCATGGCTTCCATCGTATCTCTAACCCCCCGGGAGGCGGAGGCGCTTTGCGCCTCAAACTACCCCTGCCCGCCGGGCTACCGCGTCCCGACCGGCTGGTTGCTAAGCGTCGGAGGCGTACCGGTCCCTCCAGTCCCTCTAGGTGTGGCGCGCGAGATGGCCATCACGAACCACTACTACTTCGAGCTCACGCCAGAGCAGCAGAGGAATCCCCAGTGGCATCCCGACTACAGCCCGACTTGGGAAAGCTTCTTCATCAATCGGCGTGAGAGGGTGATGTCTACGGGTGCTTCTATTCTTGTAGACAGTGTTGGGCCTCCAAGAGCAGAGGTTTGTAGAACAGCAGCAAGTTTCCCTTAAGTTGATCACCCAAGGTTTATCGAACTCAGGGAGGAAGAGGTCAAAGATATCCCTCTCATGCAACCCTGCAACCACAAAGCAAGAAGTCTCTTGTGTCCCCAACACACCTAATAGGTGCACTAGTTCGGCGAAGAGATAGTGAAATACAGGTGGTATGAATGAATATGAGCAGTAGTAACGGCGCCGTAAAATAGCTTGCTGGCGTGTAGTTGATGGTGGTAATATGGTAGCGGTAGTAACGCAAGAAAACAAGAAACAAGCAGCGATAGCGATATTTAGGAACAAGGCCTAGGGATTACACTTTCACTAGTGGACACTCTCAACTTTGATCACTTAACAGAATAGATAAATGCATACTCTACACTCTTTTGTTGGATGATGAACACATTGCGTAGGATTACACGAACCCTCAATGCCGGAGTTAACAAGCTCCACAATTCAATGTTCATATTTAAATAACCTTAGAGTGCATGAAAGATCAACACGACTAAACCAAGTACTAACACAAGCATGCACACTCGTCACCTTCACACTATGTAGGAGGAATAGATCACATCAATACTATCATAGCAATAGTTAACTTCACAATCTACAAGAGATCATGATCATAGCCTACGCCAAGTACTAACACGGATGCACACACTCGTCACCATTACACCGTGCGGGAGGAATAAACTACTTTAATAACATCACTAGAGTAGCACATGGATAAATTGTGATACAAAACACATTGCAATCATAAAGAGATATAAATAAGCACTTCACTACGCCATTCATAACAGTGAACAAGTATTCCGTGAAATATAGCCTAAGAGACCCACACGGTGCACACACTTGTCACCTTTACACACGTGGGACAAGGAGTCTCCGGAGATCACATAAGTAAAATTCACTTGACTAGCATAACGACATCTAGATTACAAGCATCATCATATGAATCTCAATCATGTAGGGCAGCTCATGAGATTATTGTATTGAAGTACATAGGAGAGAGATTAACCACATAGCTACCGGTACAGCCCCGAGCCTCGATGGAGAACTACTCCCTCCTCATGGGAGACAAGCAGCGTTGATGGAGATGGCGGTGGTGTCGATGGAGAAGCCTTCCGGGGGCACTTCCCCGCCCCGGCGGCGTGCCGGAACAGAGACTCCTATCCCCCAGATCTTGGCTTCGCGATGGCGGCGGCTCTGGAAGGTTTCTCGTACCGTGGCTTTTTTCGTATCGTGTTTTAGGTCAGGGACCTTTTTATAGGCGAAGAGGCGGAGTCGGAGGGGCAACGAGGCGGCGGCACCATAGGGTGGCGCGGGCCACACCCAGGCCGCGCCGGCCTATGGTCCCGTGGGCCTGTGCCCCCTCTCGGCGGTTCTCGGGTGTTCGGATGCTTCCGGGCAAAATAGGATGCCGGGTCTTGATTTCGTCCGATTCCGAGAATATTTCCTTACTAGGATTTCTGGAACCAAAAACAGCGAAAAACAGAACCGGCCCTTCGGCATCTCGTCAATAGGTTAGTTCCGGAAAACGCATAAATATGACATAAAGTGTGCATAAAACCTGTAGGTATCATCAATAATATGGCATGGAACATAAGAAATTATCGATACGTCGGAGACGTATCAGAGGGCGCTTGCCAGGCACGAGGAAGGCGGCCCGCCTCCTTCGAACTTCAACGAGGCCGGCCGTCGGCTGTGGTGGCGCGGCCGAACTCTCTAGGGCGTCATGGCCTACCGTGGCCCCCGCTCGCGCTACCCTCGGTCCCAGCCCACGCGTGCTCACCCGCCGACGTTCGAGTACCGCGACCCCGATGCCGGCGACGATGATGACGGCGACTACGACGACTACAGTGGCGACTACTACAGGGCTAGGCACGAGTATGACTGAATGACTCCAACAGTAGAATCTGGCCATGTATCTTTAATTTTCAGTTAAGCTATATACTTTTAATTCGAGTTCAATCGTAATAAAATTTTATTCCGGGCCTTTCTTTCCCGCCTTTTTTCTCCCACGCGCGGCGTCGTGGCGGGAAATTTTCCCACGCGAAAATGAACATAAAGGAAAAAGAAAAAGAAACAGAAAAGAAAAAGAAAAAGAAACAGAAAATAAGAAATAGAAATAGAAAATAAGAAATAGAAAAAGAAATAGAAAATAAGAAATAGAAAAGAAAAGAAAAGAAAAAGAAACAGAAAAGAAAAAGAAAAAGAAAAGAAAAAGAAATAGTAAATAAGAAATAGAAAAATGAACATAAAGGAAAAAAGAAAAGAAAAGAAAAAGAAACAGTAAATAAGAAATAGAAAAAGAAATAGCAAATAAAAAATAGAAAAAGAAAAGAAACAGAAAAGAAAAATAAAAAAAAAGAAACAGAAAAGAAAACAGCAAAAGAAAAGAAAACAGCAAAAGAAAAAGAAAACAAAAAAAATACATTTGGTACCAACCGGTTGGTGGTACCAACCGGTACCAAAGGGTCTTCACCCTAGTTATGACTTAGGCGCGGGGCAATTTCCCCCAAATCCTTCTCCGCGCGCGCGCCACGCAGAGACCACGCCGCGCCGTCGCAGCCTCGCAGAGACCACGCCGTCGCAGCCTCGCCGTCGGCCGCCGCCCGCTCCCCGGCGGCCGCCGTCCGCTCCCCGCTGCCGCAGGTAAGTCCTCCCCTTCTTTCCCTCCCCCGCTCACGCGCACGCCTCGCCGCGACCTCACCGACGCCGCCTCTCTGACGTCCTCGCCGACGCCGCCCCTCCGACGCCGCCCCGCCGACGCCGCCCCGCCGACGCCGCTCCGCAGACGCCCAGACGCCGTCGCCACGCTCGCGCCAACGCTGCTGGATGCCCACGCCCTTAGGGTGTTCGATGAAATGCGTAGGCCGTGCTGGCGGCGGCGCCCGGCATGACGCAGGCCTTGTACACACCGTGCCGAACGCTGCTGGATGCCCACGCCCATGGCTTGTTGCGGGTGCGCGATGTTTGGGCTTAGGCTTCGACGCCATCGCCGGTGCATAACCTGGCCGGGTCAGTCTTGGCGCCGCGTGCGTACGTGGAAAGTCACGGTCGAGGCCTCAGCAGCAGGCGTGCCGCGTGCGGGAGCGCAACACACACCATATAGTGCAAACTTCTGTTGCTGTGAGAGCACAATAGTTGCAATATGTAACCATCGAAACTTGGAACCATAGGCTAGTATCTAAACATTACATACCTTAAAATGTTCACACCATGGTTGATTTCATCATCGCAATAACATGTGGCTATCTTTGGCTTGGTTGTATACAGCTTTAACAATTGTGAGCTCCGGTCGGTGGTGTTGGTGGACAGAAGAAGGTCATTTCTTGTTTTCTTCAATCTTCAGTAATCACATCGCCATTCAGGTTTTTCTTTTTTACACACCTAATAACTGTCAACTCTTCTATACCTAGATGTTATGCACCGACAAGTTACTGTTACTTCTCATTTGAATTATAACCTGGATAGAGACGTTGATATGGTAGGTAAAACAAGGCGTTTCGTGTCAATATAGCTCTGCTTTTTTATGTTGGATATATCTAATTCTCTTCATCGTATAATGTGAAGACTAAAAATGTTTGCTACTACCTCTTGCTTCACTGAAAAAAGGTGTTTCTCACTCGTTAGGGTCGAGAAAAGAGAGAAGAGCGAGAGGAGGAGCGCCGAGTGTTAGGGTTAGGGTCCGTAGCGGTGCCGAGTACGTGGCGGTGCCACCGCGACATAGAGAGAAGAGCGCGCCGAGTGTTAGGGTTAGGGTCGACAAAAATAGAGAAGAGCGAGAGGAGGAGCGCCGAGTGTTAGGGTTTTTGTTTTCTTCATTTGAATTGTTTTCTAATTGCTTTCTTAATTTTGCAGTGACATTGAGGTATGGAGGACGGCACCTTCGTCCGAGATGAGGAGGGGGAAGAAGCGGTGCAGAAATTGATCTATGATAGTGCCCGTGGTACGGAACCCGACGATGGAGATGACAACGAGTTCCAAGACTTTCTGAATGATTTCGGCGAGGGACTTGAGTCTCGAACAAATTAGAAGAGACAACGAAGTGTCCATCACAAACTCCGGCGAGGTGTATATCTATGTATCAATTAGTCTATATGTTCATCCCTAGATGCATTCATTTATTTGTATTGCACTTATTAACGAATAATTTTTTCTTTTAGCCTTCTGGATCATCGAGCAAGTCTGTTAGATCAAAACGAGGCCCGACGCGGGTGCTAAAGGGCGAGGGTAGGTTAGCCCTCACGGCATTCAAGGCTAATGGTGAACCAGAGCATCCCAAAGAGTTTTGCCGCAAATTTACAAGTCAAGCCGGATTTCTTGTTAGGGATCATGTACCGATCAGCATTCAAGAGTGGCATAAGCTGAAGAACGCGGAGAGTGGTGCTAGTTATGTCAACGAGACGATGAAAACATTTCTTTGGGACACGCTATCGACAAAGTTCAGCCTACCGAAGACATGACGGAAGGCCGAAGAAAAAGTCAAGGAATGGACATTGAAGAAGATGGCCATACAATTCCAGACCTGGAAGAAAAATCTATGGGACAAATATAAGAATGAAGATCCAGTATTCGATGATAATCTAGTGAAGATAAAAGCTCACTGGCCCGCATTTAAGGAGTATAAGCAATCGTCTACTTTTATGTCCCGATCGAAGAAAAATACCGAAAATGCTTCAAAGAAGAAACTTCCGCATCATTTGGGGTCAGGTGGCTACAAGAGTGCCATTCCGAAGTGGACAGCGTTTGAGAATAAACTGATGAATGATGGAATCACTTCACGTGACATGGGACCGGCCCGAACGGTCCAAGTTCCGGTTGTTCGCTCATGGGGCAGTGGTTGGACCCAAAGACAGGCTGATCGTTGCGAAGGGAAAATGGAAGGAAAAAATTGAGTCAATTGTACCGAAGCTTGTAGATGCAATTAATAAGGTCGAAAGGGAGAGTACATTCCCGATCGAGAGAATGACGAGCCGACACTCGCTCCGGGGAACCCCGAACACGTTGGACGGGTACGAGCTCGCCCGTGTCTCACCATGAAGGAAGCGTGGCCGGACAGCGCCGACACTTATAGAAGCCGTTCGCGAAAGAAGAAGAAGGACGCCGACATTGTAACGGAATTGTTAACTAGGGTGGAGGCTCTTGAGAGAAATCAGAGGGCACCTGATGAGCCGCTGTTTCTACAGGATCCACATGGCGATGCTGCCCCATCTCAGCGAAGAAGTAGTGTCGGTTCCTCGCATCTTGACGGGTGTGGAGGAAGCTACCCCGTGGATTATGTCACGGAGAAGACAGATTGCGAGCTACATATGTTATTCAGGACTGCGTCCGTTAAGGTGGCGGTCGGCTATGTGTACCCAAGTGAAGATGGAGCAATGCACCATCATATGCCCATTCCACCTGGCTGTGTTCGTGTCGGGGTGGATGAAGTTGTTCCGGGTTTTGAAACAAGTGGAGCTTGATATTCCTAGAGGTGAAGATGAGAGGACAGTGGCCGATGTCAAGCACGGTTTCGCCCTATGGCCGAAGAAGTACGTCGTCCTTTTGCAAAGGCCACCGACTCCTACACATGAGCAGCAAATGCCATCGACTCCTCCTGGTGGCAGTCCTGGTGGCAGTCCTCGTGAGCAGCAAAGTCCACACCTACCTGAGAGGGACCCCAGTGTGAGTCCACCACCTCGAGATCCTCCGCGTAAGACCGCGTCCGTTAAGCGGAACGGTACTCCGCCTAGGAAGAAAGCTAGAAAGGAGAAAGCACTGCCGCCCATTGAGAAGTTACCTTGGGAAAAAAACTCCCGAGGAAAACCAGAAGCCGTTCAGTGCCGAGGTGAAATTTTTTTTGCACCGAAAGTGCCGGAGATACCTTTCGAGAAGACACTAGATCCGGTGAAAGTTGTGCGTACCGTTGAGAATCTATATGACCCCGTACCATCGCCGCCATCCGACTATAGGCGTTCTATTGAAAGGTCGTATGACAAGATGATCGAGGCGACAAAACCCGTTCAATCGGGTATCAGGGAGATAAAAGGGATACACCAAGTCTACCAGCTCGGACAACAACCTGTTCAATCGGTTGCCCCTCTCAAGGTGTTTGACGGGAAGCCCGTTGAAAGTTCTCGACAAGACACAACCGATTACGCCTTCGCTGAACGAGCATATCAATTTGTTCAAGGGAAAGATTTGGTCCAGCATCTCAGAAAGCTACCAACATGTATGCGTAACTTGCATTCGTGGTACCTTAATGCCTCAAAGGAAGGGATCGAGACTATCATGGTGCGAGTTAGTGAAGAGCACTACTTCCAGGAATACTGTGTGAACGTTGACTTCAACGAGCTTTTCCAGTTATACAATCTCCGGGCTCTCGACAAATCTATCATCGGTTCCTATTGTCCGTAAGTGATTTATTTAATTTGAGAAGTCTTTAGCTCAGCTCGTTCATTGTCTCGCAGATTATAATCCTTTGTGCGCTATATTATGCAGATCGAAGATGCTCGAATGCAAAAGGGACGAAATCACGGACATTGGGTTCATTGACCCGCACACAATGCATGTTAAAACCATAGAAGATCCCGTCTATAACAAGGATACACCGGAGATTTTGCTAAGGTTTTTGAAGCGACAACATGACAAAAGGCTAATAATTTGGCCTTACAACTTCGAGTGAGTCTTACTATCTTATAACACATTATATTTTGCTCACCGTATGTCAAAATTTTAACTAATGACTTATATATATGACACTACATATTTAAACGTGCGTAGGTTTCACTTTATTCTTCTCGTCATCAATATGCAAATTGGAGAAGTTGAAGTCTTTGACTCACTAAGCAAAAAATCGGAACTATACTTGTCTTGTTATTTAATGCTCAAAAGGTAATTTTAATTCTTATCGGTTTGTTTCGTTAATTTCCTGCTATGAACTAATTGATAACTCTTTTATGCATTTTCTTTTGTCGGGCAGCGTGTGGGAAACTTTCATCAAGGAAGATAAGTCCCATGAATGGCCACCGAAGCTGCGATGGAAGGCGAAAGTAAGTAGTACTACCTAGGTCCACACACCTTTAATTATCATACTTGACTATTATTTGATTGAATTATATTCTTGTAAAGAAATGCCCGCAACAATCACAAGGGACTGATCTCTGTGGATTCTACGTTTGCGAGTACATCCACAGAATTGTCAGCGAGAGAATGAATAATGAAAGAAATATAGATGTACGAAAACAGTATTCACAAATTTGTTTTCTTATCATAAGTTGTGCTGAGTTTCAGTAATAGTTGTTTCATTGTGGTTTGAATATATATATACACACACACACACATAGCTCATGTATTCATTTGTATCTTATTCTTTTATAGTTGTCAAGAAAGCGGAACAAGCTCTCAATCGATGACCGCTTCATAGCAATAGGCGAGGAATTGGCAGGATTCTTCCTTCGGGACGTCATACCACCATTCGCAGAGTTCCACTATGAATGAAGATGTACATGTTACATATATAGTTGAATCGAAGAGTACCTCTATGCTACATGTAATAGACATATATAGAGTACGCCTCGGAGAGTACCACTATGCATGAAGATCGATCTTCATGCATAGTGCTTCTTAATTTGCGATCTTATGCAATTACATGTGTGTTATATTGTATGCACCAACTTGCTATGCATCATCTTGATCTTCATGTACTACCTAAACCCAAAGGCGTTTACGGTGCATCGACGCGATATGAAACAAACCGCGATATCCCTAAACCCCTCCAAAACCCTAAAACTTCAATTCTCTGCCGCGGCAGAGATTTGGGCAAATTCCCTGCCGCGGGTGGGAACCTTTGGTACCGGTTCGTATTACCAACCGGTACCAAAGCTCCTTAGCCCTGAGCTCTCATGGTGGCCCACGTGGAGGACCCTTTTATACCGGTTCGTAAGCAACCGGTACGAAAGGGGGGGGCCTTTAGTGCCGGATAATTTATACCGGTTGAGCAACCGGTACGAATGCCCCTCTGGAACCGGTATAGATGAGCGTTTTTCTACCAGTGATGGCTTCCTGTAAGGCTCGTTGATACATTCAACTTATGTTTTCTTCGATCCTAAAGGTATGGTCGTGTATAAGGAAGTGCAGCGGTCGTAAAGAAGCTAATCCGTGGCACATATTTTCTTGTCATCCGGCATCCGGATTTGAGTGTAACCACACACAGAGAAACATAATTCGGGGAAAACGTAGAATGTGGCTTGAATATCTCTCTCGTTGCCTTATTTGCGTGGATTGTGTGACACACCGAGCAAGCTAATTCGTTTTGTATGTATTTCAAGAATTTCACATCTACAATATCACCAAAGATCTATTCTATGTACTTGCAGTAACGGGATTCGATCGTGTCAACTCACCGAGTAAAGCGGAAGACCCTTCTCACACAGTTTAAAAAACAAAAAAAAAGATGTTGCGGCCTGCACCGAACCCACAGTAATGACTAAAATAGCCTAGACGCGAGGGAAAGTGTTGAATGTAAATACACTGCCTAGTTTCTTTCCATCAGTTCGAACTGGTTCAATTAGCTAGTGCATCAATCTTTCATTTCTCTCTCAAACACATAACATAAAAAAACACAATCACATAGATTGTATAACCTTAAGGGTGTGACCTGATAGGTTCGGTATAGTGCAGTCATGAGTCCAAACACCTTCAGATCAATAACCAATATTAGGATCTGGACATCTACATTGGCTTTTTGCACACTCGAAGAACTTAACGAACCTTCTGTGTTTTTATATGTTATTCCCTTTGTTACATGATATGTGGACAACCTGAGGTGAGACTTCGGTATTCTCCTAATCAACTCTTGATAACTTATACATGTTATCCTTAATCCGGTATCAATGCTCTTTGTTCTTGTTGGTATATATGGACGATGTCTTGTGAACATTACCACAATGTGTTAATTTGCACAAACATGTTACTCCCTCCGTCTCAAAATGTAAGGCGTCTAAGGATTAGTCAAAAGTCAACGTTTTTAAAGTTTGACCAAATTTATACGCAAAAATATAAACATTTACAGCTGAATCAACATGAATAGATTCACTATAAAATATATTTTCTTAATATGTCCATTCGATATTGTAGATGCAAATATATTTTTCTAAATATTTAGTCAAAGTTAGTAAAGTTTGACTTTTAACCAGTTCTTAGACGCCTTACATTTTGGGATGGAGGGAGTACTTGACATTAGAGTACCGAGGTGGCTCAGTTCAAATCACTCATTTGTCAGGAGGAACAAATTCCATACTTGAATTATTAGGTTTCTCACACCATCAGATATACTTGAGCCTCAACCTTACCAACACTCAGGGTTAATCGGTGAGGGTGGATGAGATTAAAGCATACCCTCCGATATGAGTCACCATGATATTCTCACGGTCAAATGACTTATACATAGTTAACACTTAAATATATTTGCTATTAACCATAAGAATGTCTCATTGCATATTAGTGACTTGGGTCTAGTCAGTGCTCAGCCAAACAAACCACTCTCATTTTTTTTAGCATATACATGCTCATGATCATAAAAGCTTGATTATCTGTCAACAAAGAGCTAGTTTTATTGGAGGCATAACTAGGAAATATTTCGTTCTTGTTTATCCCCCTCTACACTGTCTAGTGAGCTTCTCTTCAAATCTCATATTCGATCCGCAGTTATTGTATACAGGATAAGCTCTAATGGAGTTATAGATAATAAATATCTCTTATTATTATTGTCTCTAGGGCATAACTCCTTCAGGTGGTACACGATGCTGATACACTTAGATAAGGGCCAGCCTTGTCTCCAATGCACGACTCAAGGTATACAAGGGTGTAGATTGGTAATAAAATTATGTCGCGGTTCTCCTAGCAAAGTATGAGCGGCACATGAGGTGGATGTTATGATGGTTGAACGAGGAGATGTTGCAATAATAACATTGCACATGTCGTTGCTTCTAGGTGGAAGACGATAACAAGCCAAAAGTTGGGTCCTGCTTGTTAGTGTTTATCGCTCGCCCATACAGTCTTCCAGCTAGCCATATGATGAAGAAGTGCCAAGAAATAAAGAGGAACTGGGCTTGGCCCTCTTTTGGCCAGGAGAACAAGTTAAGCTATCCGTTTCAAAATTATCATTTTTCTAAAAAAATATTTGAGTGTTCAAAGCGAGTTAAAAAAAACTCAACATCTAATCGCTCATTCACGGGGTATTTTACCCATGCATCGCTCCATTGGCCGACTTGGGGATGATCCTACCGCCGCTAGAGCACTACTCCCTTTAGCCTTGCCTAGGCGTTGGTGCCACCGACCTTTTCCATGGTGGTGGCGCCTGGTTGCCAAATTCGGATGGTGTGTCGGTGCGGACCCTGGCTTGCTAGACTTGGCGGCATCAAGGCCTACCTCTCTGGCTGCATGCATAGCAGGCGGAGGAAGATGGACTTGTGGGCCACGGCTCCATGTTAGTGAGCCGGTCATGATCTTGGGTTCGAGGCGTATACGTGGCAACATATCTGGTGGTGGTTTCATGCTGGCAGTGCTGGCATTGACTTCCGGTTCTCCTTCAACGGCAACCGGTTAGCAAGGAGGTATTGGTCGGACAAGTGATGAGGTAAAGAGGCTTCAACATCCAGTATGCACACTCTAGTGGAAACTCAAGATCTAGGCTATGTTGACACACACTTGCGTCGTGTCCCTTCTGAAGGTGGTGAATCGAAGCTCGGGTTTGGGAACAAAATCCCGAGATCAACCTATGGTTTGATTGGTCACTATCGGGCGCACGCATGTATGGAGTTTCCTTCTCAAAGGCATAGTCTAGGAGCTGTAGTTTTTTTTTTTTTTTTGGTTTGTTCTTATTCTTTACCAAGGGGTTAGTGGTTGTTAGTTGGCATTTCTGCCGCAAGGCATACTGCATAAGGTATTTTGTTTCCTATTTGAACATGTTTTCTACTGGAGTTAGAATTATAAATAAAATATATGTGTGTTGGGTATCGTCCTCATGTGGGCTACAAAATTTTATAAATTTGATTTTTAAAGTGAATTCAAACACTTTGTAAATATACGAGGCTGCACTGAATTATTTTCTAGATAAAATATTTGCAAACCGTGTTTGCTTTGTATTTTGGTCTCTAATAAGAGTAAAAATAAAAACGTTTGGCTCAAAACTGGGTTTGAAGTTTGAAATACCTTTCCATTGCCGCTCATTTCCGCTCGAGGAACCTTGTCACGTTCCCTTCCATTTCTAGCTGCCTCGAAGCATAAAAACGATCCACCATCTCCAAGTCATCGGCAGCACCAACCCTAGCTAGCCTCAAAATGGAACCGGTTGCCCAGCAGCAGCTCCATGTTGCTGCCGCCGCCGGCAACGATGCCCCAGCAGCGGCGGCTGACGGGCCGGTCTGCATCTGCACTGCCGGCGCCGACGGAGGCGACGAAGAAAGGTCAGTACTTATATTAGATTTAGGCATGCAGCTATCACCTAGATCTTGTTCATGGTATTTCTGGTTGCCTTGTTGATCGAATTCAGCTGCATCGAAATCATTCTCGTGAATCTGTTTTCCTTCAGCGTTCCAAGGTAGATAAGCATCCATCGGTTAAATGTCTTGCAGGATATGTAACTGCATTGATAAGCGGGACTGGGAGAACCTGCCCCCCGAGCTGGTGTACAAGGTGGCCGACATTGTATTGCGCTCAGAGGTGAGGGGTTACTTCCGCCTGCGAGCCGTCTGCAAGGCATGGAGAAACGCCGCCGTCTGAGATCAACCCGCGCGCTTCTCCCGCAAAAAAAAAATTCTCCCGAAAAAAAAAACCTTGCGCTTCTCTCATGAGATCAGATCACTTGAGCCATTATGTCGAGATATTGTTGAAAGTGACAAGAGACAACCATTGGTATATGTACCATTGTTTTATTTAAGTTTGCCGTTGAACAATTTCTCCCAATTTTTTTTGAATTACTCGATAATTACTTTTGGAATATAAAATCCCTGAATCCGGCCAGAATATGTTTCAGTTCAATCTACTATATGTTTATTTTTTATTTTTTTTAACGTACTGCGCAATCCAGGATTTTTTTTCCGACAATGCAAGCGCCATGCTATCTAATGTGAAGAAATGGAAAGTACAACCAAATCCAAGCAAAAAAAAAAATCCAAGTTTTGTAATCCTTGTCCTATTTCCATGCGTGGATTGTCTGGTTTGTACGATTTGCAAATACTCCACAATAGATGATTTTATTCCAAAAACATCCTTGGCACAACTCATCACACGAGAAATTTCGTTGGATCCAACTTTAGAGAAAAAAAAATACGGTAATGATTTTCATAAGACCAGTTAAAATTCAAACATTTATAATTTTATAGACCATTTAGGTTACATGGTATTGTACGTATTCCTTGTGATTTCGGAAGGCAAGCACGACCATTCTGCGACACGGGATGTCCAACCGGGTCATGAGAGCATCTCCACCGGCGCGCTCTAAATAGTCGCCGACAGGGGCGTCGGCACTGTCGTATGGGAGCGCTGATACAACATCCTCCATTTAGGGGAGCTACTCCTACACCGGCTCTCCCATACGGCAGTCCCGATAGATGATTTGAATTAAAAACTCAAACAAAAGTATATAAATTTGAATAGGTTTTCGGATATAAACTTTGGGCCAACACACGGCCACAGAATTCGAATAGGTTTTCGAATATGAAGTTTGGGCAACATACGCCCACCGAATCGCCGTCTAGTCCGGCTGCAAAAAAAAACTTCGGCTTCCAGGCAAAATGATCAGATGAACGGGTGCATGGGCGGCTGAATCTCGACGACGTCCTCATCATCGGCGAGCCCCGGTGGCAGCTCCAGCAGCTGCAACCGGATCCACGGTCGCCGGGGAGGCATGAACGTCGACGGTGCGGGGGAAGGCATGAACGTTGTCGGTGCCGGCGGAGTCATTAACGTCGAGGATGCCGGGGGAGTCGCCGACGCAGCTCGCACCGCCAGCACCTCATGGCCGATGCGCTCACGGTACATCTCGTGCCAAGCCCTCGCCAATGGGTCCATCTTCTCCATGTCGGCCATTAAGATCTTAGATTCTTGAGACATCTTGGCCAACAAAAGCCGTGTCGCTTCGTTGGTGGCCTTCATGGCGGCATCGTGAGTTTCCATCTTCGCTGCCTCCACCGTCTCCCTCTTCAACTCGATCTTCATGTCTTGCTTCTCTAATACTGCATTCCACACGACAGCGGCCCTATCCGCCGCTTCATTGTTCTCCATTGAGAAGGAGAATATCTTCTTCTCGAGGGAGGCGTCCATGGTGGCCAATGCTGGCGCCGCATTATTCTCAGCATTGGCCTTCTTGTTGCCAATGCGGCACCGGGTGGAGGCGCCGGCAGGATCGACCAACCCATTTTCCCCATCCTTGTTGAGAGTGTGGCGGATGGCGTACCATTTTTTGCAACTTTGTAGTTTGTTGAAGCAATGCATGAAGGGGAAATCTTTGTCCTCGTTTTGGTTCTTGTACATCTTGAGGGCATCGATCATCTAACAATACATGATTCATTAACAAGATATAGAACAAGATGGACATCGTCAAATAGATACACTATGATGCATTATGAAATAGACATCACCAAATGGACATAGATCATACCCAATCCACCATCACCTTGCCGCTCTCTCCTTCCGGCCCTTCATCTTCTCATAGTAGCTATGGAACTTGCTACACGCAGCCTTGATGATGTTCCTACGGTGGGAGAGGGCGCTCTCATTCTGGATCATGTTGATGGTGGCGTACTCACCATAGTTCTTATTCTCGTTGAATGAATCAAGGTTGCGCTTGTAGTACTTGCCAGAGGATTGATTGGCGCCAGTGATGGGACAAAAGCTCACTTGCTTCCACGTCGATGAGACATTCATCCTCCAAAGACCTCTACCTAGGACCACGAGTGCCGCCGGTCCGCCTGTACGTCATTGTTGTCGCCGTGGTCAAGCCGGTGTCGGCGCCAATCAACTCCTCCTGGACCTCCTCCTCCTCACCTTCGTCCTTGTCAACCTCTTCTTCATACTCATCGACGGGGGGTTCGTAGGCGTGGCCATCGCGTATGCAGCCGGTGAGTATCTCGTCCCCGGAGGCAATCTACGCAAGAAGTTACCTAATTTGAGTCGCCGACGTGTCTACGATGCACATAACACATAAAAACAAAGGAAACTCACCTCGTCGTCGCCCATGGACACGCAGGACACGCTACCGAACACCTGGTGGGCGCTCCTGCTCTCGTCGGCGAAGAGGTGGCGGGGAAGACCGGTGCCGTCTGTCACGTGGCCGTCGGTGCTTCCCGGGCGGCGCAGCTCAGGCGATGAGTTCAGGTCCATGCCCAACCAAAAGGCGCTGCTGCCCTTTGGCGCCGAATCCGGTGAGAACGGCGTGTTGGGGTCGAAGGTCATATCGCTGTCGTCACACTCGGGGGAGTAAAGGGCGTGGCCGTCTATCTGCGACAGATGCATCTGCGAGAGCGACGGCCCCTCCGCGTAGTACCCCGGTGATGTGGGTGAACTCGAGAACCCGCCACAAAAGTTGCGGCCGGCGGGCTGCTGGCTCCCTTCGGCAGCACCCGCAGCTTTCGCAGCTTTGAGAGCGGCTTTGGCGGCGCCTTCGTCGGCGCCTTCGCTCCCTTCGATGGAGCCTTTCTCTTTGGCGGCATGGCGGCGGCGAGGGTTTTTCGGGTTGGAGCCTTGATGGAGATGTAGCGGCGGGCGGGAGAAATGAGCGGCGGAGGGGAGGGGATTTTGGTGGAAAAGATGTATATTTTTGGGATGTGTGGCTGACAGGCGGCTCCCATGCCCAAAATATTTCGTGCCGTGAGGCGCCGGCGAGCCCGATTCGTGCACTTCGCCAAGGGGCCAGCACGGAGTTGTCGGCGCTTCTATTGAGCTCAAAAAAGCGCCGGCGCTTTTTTAGACGCGCCGGCGTGAGCCCATTTTTATTGCCGGCTTCCACAATGCTATGGCCGCTATCAGAAGCGCCGGTGGAGATGCTCCTAATCATGCTAGCAGTTTACAAAAGGATTCTGCAATTCGGCCAGTATCACCTTTGTAAGGCCCTTGCGTTTTACGAAAAAGGCGTCAGATGTGTATTGAATTATTGATATTTCTATCTCCTCTTCGAAGAAAATCATATCTTTCAATACTGAGAGCCCTAACGTTAAAATCAAAAGCTATGATAACTTGCATCCAAATCCGATATATTAAGAAACCAAATTTCTTCACCATTACATAATCATCCCATCTTTTTTGCCTTATACTCGCAGGAAGCAACTTTAGTGCACATTCTTCACCATAATAATACCACCCTTTTCTTTTTGAAACGGGGGCAAAAGCTTTGCCCAATCTATTGATTAAGCAAGAAGTTTTACATGAATGTAAAAGTTATTATTATTACAACGGATTAGTCTTCCGGCATAATGTTGCCCAAATGCCTCGCACCCACGGTTACCCACAACCGGGCTTCACTCTTAATTCTATCTAGAACAACATGCAACGGCGCTTGCTTGTTGCGGAAAAACCTCGTGTTGCGCTCATTCCATATCTCCCAAGAGACCAACAAGGTAAGCGAGGAGATGGCTTCCCTATCCGGCGAAGTACCGCCCGCCATCATCTTCCACCAAGCAAAGATAGAGAAACCCGTCCATTGCCTCGGATGTATGGTGGGGATGCCAATCCACCCCTTGATAGCGTCCCAAAGGCGAACAGAGAACCGGAAATGGATGAATAGATGATCAATGGTCTCAAGAGTTTGCTTGCAAAGCGGGAACCGGTCACAATTAGGCCAACCACGCTTTTTTCAAGCGATCCACCGTCCAAATCCTATTTTGTGTAGCAAGCCAAGCGGAGAATTTAACCTTTGGTTGTGCCCAAACCTTCCGCACCATTTTGTTCATGTTGGAGGCGATGGAGCCCAAGAATTGAATCTCGTAAGCCGTCTTTGAAGTGTATTCACCATTGGCCGTGAGCCTCCAAACAATATCATCCTCCACATCCTCTCGTACATGGACGCTATCCAAAAGTCCCCAAAGCTCAATGAATTGCCTAAGTTGCTTGAAGTTGGTTACTTTCTCCAAGTCGATCTTCGTCACCCAATTGTTTTCATGCAAAGCTTGGTGAACCTTCCAACTTTTCCTTTTAGATATCTCAAAGATGTGAGGTGCGATCTCAGTTGGCTTCCTCCCATGCAGCCATGGGGAATGCCAAAAAGGAGCTTTACGCCCATTACCAAGCGTGAGGGCTGTCGCGACATAGAAAATATCCATATCCTTCTCGTTGCAAGGGTTCCCGGATCCTACCCAAATTTTTGTGGGGTATTTCCACTCAAGCCATGGACAACGAAGTCTAAGCGCCGTCGCAAACCTATTCATATTAAGCACCCCAAGGCCACCAAGATTTTTCGGGTGGCACACCGACTCCCAATTGACTTTGCATTTTGCACCGGTTGTTGTGTCTTTAGCTGACCAAAGAAATGCTTTCTCAATCTTGTTGATGAATTTTATGGTTCCCGGTGGTATCACAAGTGGAGTCATGTAGTATATATCTTGAGAGGAAATAACGGACTTCACCAAGGCCGAACGACCGGCGGTGGTGACAAGTTTCCCATTCCAATTGGAACCTTGCCGGCACATTTGTCTTCAAGGTGTTTAAAGTCTACCATCTTGAGGCAACAAACTGATAGAGGTACCCCCAAGTACTTCAAAGGGAAGGAAGTGCGTGTCGCGGGGATGCCCGCAAGAACATCATCGAGGTCTCTGTGAGGACAACGAATGAGGATGATGGAGCTTTTTTGGAAGTTAGGGCAAAACCAGTAACATCCCCAAATTTCTCAAGAATCATTGCTAAATTTTGGATATCCTCTTTTATTGGCGCCACAAGCAGCGCCACGTCATCCGCGTAAAGTGAAGTCCTTAAAATGGCCCCGCGACCACGGAGCCTATGTAGGAGGCCAATCGTCATTGCTTTTTCCAAGATTTGTGTGAGGGGGTCTATGGCAATGACAAAGAGAAGCGGAGAGAGCGGGTCTCCTTGACGAAAACCGCAGCCATGCAATATTGGAGAGCCGGCCAAGCCATTGAGTATGACCCTAGAAGTAGATTTGGTAAGCAATGCCACAATCCAATTGCGAAATCAGGGAAACCCCTTCTTTGGAGTAATTTTGCATATTTCGAAACTTGGTGTGTGGGTGGTTATTCATTATTTAATTAAGCGCACAATAAGATACCAGTCGCGCGTGGTGGCAAATACACGCTGTAGTAAGATACCACTTGTGTGCTACCAAAGAGATGCACTTCCAATAAGTTACCAGTCGCGTGCCCCTTAGAGTGCGCGCAACTATTAATTTATTTGCAGCGTGGCCGCTCTTTTCTGTTTAAGGAACTCCCGCGCCCATTTTTTGGCATAAATCCAAAACTCACGCGCGCTGCCGACCACCTTGCGATGCCGTGCGCCGCCACTGCTCGCCTAGATCCAGCTGCCGCCGCCGCCCACTGCCTTGTTCCAATGCGCTCCGCCGACAGCCTCTCTCTCGCCTCACCTCGCTCCGCGC
Source organism: Lolium rigidum (assembly GCF_022539505.1). Taxonomy (NCBI): domain Eukaryota; kingdom Viridiplantae; phylum Streptophyta; class Magnoliopsida; order Poales; family Poaceae; genus Lolium; species Lolium rigidum. Next base: position 77,525,881 of record NC_061512.1, on the reverse strand, counting down.
TGCCTGACTTGCTGCTCGCACCGCTGGCCGCCGGACCTGCCCGAGGGAGGAGGTCCACTCCGCCGCGCGCCTTCTCCAGCTCGCCGAGCTCTCGTCCGCCGCGCCCAGGGTGAGTCGTGGGTCCACCTCTTCATCTCTTGAGACTACCTTTGACTGCGTCCTCTAACTGCTCGACAAAATCGAGACAAGAATGATTTGAATTGTTGATGACGAGACAAGAATGATGTGAATTGTTGATGATGAGACAACAATGATGTGATTTGTTGATGATCAGACAATGCTGTGAATTTTTTATTATCATTAGACATGGGACATGTATACGAGTGAGTTGCTAATGTTTTGCCGGAATATTGATTCATTTCTATTTCGGCACATTTCTAGCACTCCATATATGTCTTATTTTAGCAAAGATCTTGCCAAATTTTCTATGTTACTAACTACATGAAATTTAATTAACTTTAGTGTCTACATGTCAATCGAAAAGAACGGCAAAAAGGTAGATCGTGAAGAAGAAGATTTTAAACGACATGGATATTACTGGCAATATTTAATATCTGGTCCTTCACAGCCCTGTATGGACGAGGTCATGGCCGAAGAAGAGGAAGATGACAGTGCTAACGATGAAACCTGGGAGAGGAACCGGAGCACCGATGGCGAGGATGGTGGGGGTGGCAACCGGATCACCGATGGCGGGGATGGCAACCAGACCACCGATGGTGGGGTGGCAACCAGACCACCGATGCCTGGGATGGCAACCGGACCACCGATGGTGGGGATGGCAACCACACCACTGATGGCGGGGATGGCAACCGGACCACCGATGGTGGGGCTGGCAACCTGACGACCGATGGAAGCCAATCAACGAGGACACGAAAGTTCAGGTGCCGAAACAGGCTCCCTACAAAAAGGGAAGATGTCCACGAAGTAGACGTGGCCAACGGTGAGCCGATGCTCGGGATGCCAACTGGACCACCGACACTACAAGAAATATGTTGACTAATGACCCTAGGTATTGGTCGTAGAAAAGTTCTTAGTAGTCCTTTCATGACCTTTTTTTGACCAAAAATAGTAGGTCACATACCGAGGGTCAGTAATGACAACTCATGACCTTTTTATTGACTTGGTCATGGACTTCGACGACTAAAATAGAAGGTCATGGATCTACGACCAAACATTTTAGTCATCGGCTATCTACCCTTTCCACATCAGCAAGCCTACGTGGCAGATTTTTGTGACCGAATCAATTGGTCGTGGATCAGATTCAGCCTGGTCCAATTCAGCCTTCTAAATGATTCTAAATGGGCTGAGCCCAACCAATCGGCCTACTGAGTTATTTTTTAGGTCCGTTTCCATTTAGACCTTGGCCTTCTTACAGCCTATCTGTTTTTTTGGACCTGGGCCTTTAGGGCCCAAACAACATTATATCCAAAACAATATTCACGTTTAGTATTTATTGAAAAAAGAAGAAAAATAGATTGTAATTCATCAAATAACAGCTAAATAAAACTGTTACAGAGTTTCAATCGAAAACAGATAGAACAACACATATTTGAACTACCATAGTTTACATCACAAACAGATAGCCCAGTTATTACTACACATCTGGATATACAAAAAATATTTATGCGCTTATTTGATCTTCAGCCTGGAGCTCTTGTAAAAGAGAGGATATACTGGTCGTAGTTTAAGCCTGGAGCTCTTGTGAGTAAAAGAGACTAGGCATCCCTCACCGATTGTACTGGATCCATGTCCTTTTCCTGGACAGTGTCGTTAGAGAATAATATCCAGTCAAATACTTAACATTTTAATACAGTATAACCAAGATTTTAGAGCTTCAGGTTGCAGAATGCAGAAAGAGATATACCAAGCTGAAATATGAATATACACACAAACCGAATTTTCATAACAAATTACTACCATGTTCCCAACTTCCCATATTTAAGATGACGCCTAAATAGCAACTGTACACTTAAATTCCTAGGATGCAAATGTTCAACCACGAGTATGGGGTAGATATAATTCAAATGACATTTACATGAAGGATATGTTCCCTTTCTACAATACAGATATCCATCCAGGAGGGAGAGATTCTGAATTAAACCAAACTAGAAAAAACACTAACACATTTGTAGAATGTATAAGGGTAGTTTGTTTTGTTAAACACACGCTGGTGCTTAGAAAATCACATAGGAAACAGCGTCAGTGTTTTACTTGGTAGTTGTGACAGGCTTGCATAGTAGCCATCTAGCTACTAGTGTCAGAATGTTCAACGAGTCAATTCTTCTGACCATAAAGCCTAATATAATTTTCTTAAATTCTTTGTTAAACTAGGAGGTTCTTTTCTAAATAGAATTGGTCCTCGTTGAATTAAAATCTGAAGCAGAGACATATAATTGAATGCATATATTTGAGTTTTGCCTCCTCCGAGAGTAAGAGATATTGATACCTCATTATGCCTCTCATGGAACTGCTACACTAAGAATTGTGAACATTGAAGTGCTTGCATTACTAAAGTCAGAACTAGCGTATTTTGTTTTATTTATTTGCTTAGAAAATCAGAACAAACAGATTAGCCTGCAGCTCTTGCATTGCTAAATACACCAGTTATGGAATCTGAATTTGCTATGTGGTATAGAATGTATCACCGGAGGTAAACCATCTAGGAGTCTCAACATCCAACTTGTTGAAGCCAACCTCTAGATTACTATCTAGGTGCTATCCAAAAGAGCAACAAAACTACAGTAACGTCTAGAACAGATATCATTCACCAAGTAAACCAATATTGAATCAACTCACGTCAGTGAACATATGATGTGGGCTTCTACCACAAAATCAAATTGAGATAAAGTAGAATTGCGGTATGCACGTAGAACACAGAATACAGTGCCAATATACACTGACCTCTTTGATCCTGTTCACCATGACAACACGGTCATGGCCATGGTTGCCTGACATGGAGCCGTACACCTCAGTGTACTCGCAAGCCACCATTCCTCCCTGTTCACGCAACTAGAGCTGATTGTAGCTCCCTTCGTCGTCTAAGTCCTCAAACCACTTCCCCCGACACAAAGGAACCGAATCAGATCAAACAACACACTGGAAGAACAAAATAATTCAAACAGATTTGAGAGAAACTGCGAGGAATCTGCTCACCTCTTGCATGGAGACATCGGGAGAGGTCGAGCATGAGGCTTTGGGAGTAGTTGGCAGAACGGCTGGGAGCATAAAGGGAAGGCATGGCTGCAACATCAAAAACAGTTCACTAAGAAACCAACATCACTCTCATAAGTAAAACTTGTAATTACAAGAAGAACTAGAAAATAATGCTATTGGAACTAAGCGTAATTTTTATATCATCAAACTGAATGGCAGAACATCTCAAGCTACAGGTTGCAGATTACAAAAAAGGTACTACTTGATAGATCAAATGTCAAAGCTTATTTTAGGTTGTTTATGAGACTTTGAACCAGGCTACTTAATTTAGCTTCCGGTGTCAAAATCAGTTAGTTCATGCACAAAGAAAAAGATACTAATTGACAGGACACCACTCCACTCACAAAGCACAAGAATTTGTGCTAAGAAAAAAATATAAGCATTATACAAGTATATAGCAGCACCAACTTGTAATAGAGTACAACCACTACTGCTTCTAATATTAAAATAATGATGCCCAGGATCACATGAACATGAATGCCTCTTGGACTAACTAAAGTGTCGTTTTGTCTGAAAAGAAAATCCATAGCCATTAACTAGTAAAATATCATATCATGCTTCAACACATAACAATCAATCCCTAGTGTAATTGCTCAAAGTACTAGTCATCATTTAATTTAACATCACAAGATTCAGTAGCTAGCACTTTACAATTTACAGCCTATGTACGAGACCTTGCAATCGGGCCAGCACAAAAATATATCTAGAACTACAATGGGAACATCACATATGAGACCTAGGATTAACTACATCACAGAAAGGTGAGAGCAGCGGGAGCATACAACCACTAGTAGGAAAAGTCTCATCAGTGGCGCACCAAAAATGGATTCTGTGGCGCATGGGAGGTGCGCCACAGAAACTTCGCCACAAAAATAAGGTTTCTGTGGCGCACCGGCCCATGCGCCACAGAATTAAGGTTTCTGTGGCGCACGTGTTCTTAGGTGCGCCACAGAATTGGTTTTCAGTGCGCCACAGAATTTTCTTGTATTATACACGATTTTGTGCTGCCTGCTATACACATGCAGTTTATAGACAGCAATATATAGATATATAGGTTATATACAGCAACATTCGCATATAATATAAATATCATGTACATTGCACAGATATAACATAGACATCATCATCACATTACTTAGAGCCCGATCGAGATACATATATAGTGGAAAGTGTCAAATGTTTTGCATACAACTCTTAATTCATACAAAATTCACAATTTCGAGATACAAAGTAGTCTTCATCCGGTTCCTCCTTTGCTCCCTCATCTCTACCCACCAGGCTCGCTTGCATCGGGGTCCTTCATCCAGCTTCCTACTATGATGAAAATGGAAGAAAGTGAGACCAACAAGTCCGATGCACAAGAGAAATGGAATAAATGCCTCATACATTGTTGGTCAACACAAATATTAACATTCAGGGACGGCGTAAGTGAGACCAAGTCCGATGCACAAGAGATTGATATTTGTGCTATCTTACCAGGCTCACTTACGCCGCCCCCGAGTGTACGGTGACCAAACATTTTAATCATCGGCATTTTGAAAATCTCAAAGCAAATGGAATGACAAAATGGAATAAGTGCCTCATACATTGTTGGTCAACACAAATACTATGGTCGGAAACCATAGTTGCAGGTATACACCGCAAGTATACTTTGCGAGAAGGGCCCCCTTTCCCCGGCCGCCGTTCGTGAACGGGTGCTTGACGACACAACGACGCCGATCTGCCTCTCCGGCGCAGAACCACGGTAGTCCCGCGCCGTCCGGTGAACGAGTCCTTGATGCAAAGACCGTGCCGGCCTGCCCAGGCATTATGCCGGGCCGTGTTGCCGCGCTTCGAGCCGTGTGTCCCGCGCCCTGCACTGTTCGCCTTCTTGCTCGGTGAACCAATAGACTGATCGTTGGAATAAGGAAACCAATGACGGCCGGTCGCGAGATTAAATTGCGATCGGCCGTCATCGGCTTCCTTATTCCAACGATTAGTCTATTCTTTCACCGGGCAAAAAGGCGAAGAGTGCAGGGCGCCTGAGACACGGCCCGAAGCACGGCAACGGGGTCGGCATGATGCTAGGGAGGCTGACACCGTCTTTGCATTAAGGACTCGTTCACGCATCGGACGGCGAGAGAAGAAAAGTGGTGATGCACCGAGAGGCAGGTCGGCGTTGTTGTCTCGTCAAAGACTCGTTCACGGAACGGCGGCCGGGGAAAGGGGGGCCCGTCTACAAAGTATATTGCGGCGTATAGGTGACCAAACATTCTAATCATCGGCACTAAAATGGAAGAAAGAGCCAAGTGGTATCTCAACTAGATATCATATGCCTCATACTTTGTTGGTCGAAAGAAATATTAGCATTCCGGGATGGGGTCGGTGAGGCCGGGTAGAATGCACAAGAGATTGATATTTGTGCCATCGCACCGGGCTCACTGGCCCCACCCCGAGTGTACAAGTGACCAAACAATTTAATCATCGGCACTAAAATGGAAGAAAGGCCAATGCAATTAAGAAGTAGCTAGTATGAACTAAATGGAATGCCTCATACTTTGTTGGTCGAAACAAATATTAACATCCAGGGATGGAGTGAGTGAGGCCAGGTAGGATGCACAAAATATTGATATTTGTGCCATCACACCAGGCTCACTTGCTCCACCCCGAGTGTACGAGTGATCGACCAACCATCTAATCATCGGCAAGTACAAAAACACCAACAAACCGGCAACCATGGTGACATAAGTCAAGATGCTCAAACACACATAGCATGCATGGAGCAGATGCTCCAAAGGGATTATTCATCACTTGGTATATAGACCAAGTGATGCTGGCAAAAGAGAGGCCAATCAAGAACCAGTAAATCCATTAAGTGATAGATATGCCTAAACAAGCAACAACACATAGCATATCCCAGCTAACCAGATGAGACAAGTCTTGGTAGCCAACTGAAACAGTCCTTTTTCTTCAAAGGATACCACAGTGGCATTCATTTACATGATCCCCTACTGTGGATATCTCTATTTTCATCAAAGCCAACAAGAAATAGAAATTTATCATTACCCAGTTGAGTTCAAAACAAAGCTGGGGTACCATAAGGGATTATTCATCACTTGGTAGTAACCAAGTGATGCTGGCAAGAGAGAGGCCAAGCCTGGGCTAGTCAATCCAATAGAGATGGATATGCATAAGTAAGCAAGAACACATAGCCTATCCAAGTTAACCAGATAAAACCAACCTTGACAGACCAACTTAATAACCTAGCATCACCTAGTCTTTTAAACCATCAGAAACTTCCCATTTTCTTCAAAAGATACCACAGTGGCATTCATTTACATGATTCCCTAATGTGAATATCTCTATTTTAGTATCTGTTCTTATCCAAGTTTTTGCCTCGGCCTTTGCATCATTGGCTGAGCCAAGACATCAAGCATATGGCCAGGGAGCATTCTTTCTTTTTAGGGAACTATATGAACTATATGCACATGATCCAGTAAGCATCCCCACTAATCAGAGCATTATAAGCATAGTAGGATACCATAAGCTCACAACAATCCATCAAGTAAATCTTCACAAGGATACCACAGTAGCATAGTAGCATACCATAAGCTCACAAGAATCCATCATTTTCTTCACAAGGATACCACAGTAGCATACCATAGTAGCATTTAATGCATTTAAATGAACCAGTAGCATCAAAACCAACCAAATGTCCAACTAGCAAGCAATACCAAGTGAGCAAGTCTTCATTACCTTGTACATGTTCAGACATGGATTTATTTCTAACAAAGGATGGAAATCAAATTAACATCATTGAATTAAATTGAATCATTACCATCACATGGTTCATCAATAACAATTAGGGGCAATGCATCCAGAGCAACGAGCAAGCAATGCATCCAGAGCAACAACGAGCAATGCATCCAGAACCACTACTCGAGGTACATCAACCATGAGCAATGAGCCGGTAAGTAAATCACTAGCACATGATGATCATTTGACCATTTAGAGCATGGACACACAAGCAATAGCAACAGTATAGTTCACCAGGAATGGTGAGAAGCTGCAAGAGCATGCATCTAGCTGCAGCAACAAGGACAACAAGCTAGGATAGATAGATCAACAGCAACAGCAGCCAGTACATCAACATCAACAGCAGCACAACCAGAGCATGCATCTAGCTGCAGCAACAAATGACATCAAGCTAGTATAGATAGATAGATTGCATCCAGTAGCACATCAACAGCAACAGCAGCTAGCACAGCAACAGCAACAGCAGCACAACCAGAGCAGCACATAAGCATTTCGTCGAGCACTTTGTGCTCGCGCGGGAGAGGAAGAGGGAGGGGAGGGGAGGGGAGGGGAGGGGAGAGAGTTCACCGACCATAGGGGTGGAGGAGGAGGTTGACGAAGACGGCAGCGGTGGAGGAGGAGGAGGACGCGGCGGCTCCTCCACCTTCACGCGACGGCGGCCCCTCCTCGCGGCGGCCCCTCCTCGCTGTAGCGGCAGCTTGTGCTGCAGGTGGCGGGGATGGGAGGACCGTGGCGGCATGCGGCCCTCGCGGAGGAAGGCGGCGGCAACGGCGATGGCGACGACCATGGCGGCGCGCGGCGGATCGGAGGAGAGGGGAGAGGGGAGAGGGGAGGGGAGAGGGGAGAGGTGAACAGGCGTGGGGGGGAGGGCACGAGCGATGATATAAGTTACCTTAGTTCTGTGGCGCACCCGAACAAGTGCGCCACAGAATCAACTACTTCTGTGGCGCACCGAAGCACGTGCGCCACAGAAAGAGTTATTTCTGTGGCGCAGCACGCCATGTGCGCCAGAGAAATACCTACACTAATAATTGGTGGTGGCAGGATATGGGCCCCATATAATTTCTGTGGCGCAATGTTCAGTAGTGCGCGACAAAATTAAGCTATTTCTGTGGCGCACCTAGCATGGTGCGCCACAAAATAACATTCTGTGGCGCATTTTTAGTGGTGCGCCACAGAACTAAGCTCCACCTATAAGGGTTTTCCTAATAGTGAACCTCCTAGGAGATGATGGCGAGTTCCCCTGGCTGCACAACTCTGCTTCATTAACTCCTGAGCCGCATACCCCTGCATGATTTTAACAGAAACCGTCAGAAAGAATTGAGATGATAGATCCAAGTCAAATAATGAAGACGGGAGAAGGCCCAGATCGAGGACGCCATGACAGAACCACACACACACGTACTCCCAAAATTCCAATCATGGGCGCAGGAGGGAGGACAGGAGTAAATGACGCACCTTCGGCCGTAGCGCAGACGCGGTCGTAGATCAAGATCAGCGTGGCAGCCGTCCTACGCATCTTGAGGTCGGGGTCAAGCACGTCGGCGCCAGATCTGGATCTCGCGCGGAGCAGTGGGGAGGTCAAACTTGCGAGGGCCACCGTCGATCCCTCGTCTGGGCTCTCGAACGCCGCTGTCAGTTCCTTGTGCGAGCTCGCGAACGCGCGTCACCCAGATGCGGATCACTCGCGAAGTGGCGTGGCCGACGGCTAAATTCAGCGACCCCGTGAACTGCTCCACCCCAGGACGCGCGTTGCTACCACCGCCGAGGCCTTCCATCTTGACATATTGGGCACGGTGGCGCCACGGTCGTGGTGCTCTCCTCGCGAGGGGCGGCGGCGGGGAGAAAAGGGAGGGGCGACGCGTTGGGAGAAAGCAGTAGGGTTTGCCCGCGGGTGGGTGGACGGTTAAGCGGAAATAAACGATTTTTTTTGAGAATAATATAAGCGGAAATTTCGTTCTCCCGCCGGTGGGGTGGCCTGTGGGCGGGACTTGCACGAAAATATTCGTTTTGGCGGACGTGGGCGCGGAAAATTTCTAATCGCGCGAATGTGATTTTATATTTGTACACGAGTTTTATTTGCACATTAGAAAGTGGATCCTACCTGTCAGGTCTGTGGTTGTGTCCCATTTCAGTTTTCTATAGGGCAAGTGTCAGTTCAGCCGGTGCTGTTTGGCTAGCTGACCTATATTACAAGTAGGTTCCACATGTTAGATATTGACTCATAGTCAAATGGGTCAAGTAGTTAATATGTGGGTCTCCCAAGGTCAATAGGTCAACGTGTGGACACTAAGCTGAAATTGGCACATGGATAGGACACATACGCAAACACGTCAGCGAAAGTTGACACATGGACGTAAGACGTAGATCAACCAGGTGAGGTGGCCATTGATCTTTTTTACGTATAATCATGAATAGCACCCATGACAATTTAAATTGGTCGCAGTCTCCCAAAATCAAGATCATAGACCAATGTTATCTATGTTATGACCAATTGGTGTAAGCAAGATATGACATTCCTGACAAAAAGGTTGTAGTTTTCCAGGTTTTAAACCCTCCCAGAAGGCCTACGACCATTTGTATCGAAATAGTTATAGATCTATGACCAAAAAACTCATGGTCGTTATGAAAATAGTCACTAGTCAACACATTTCTTGTAGTGCGATGGCGGGGATGGAAACCATACCACTGATGGCGGGGATGGCAACCGTACCACCGATGGTGGGGCTGGCAACCTGACCACTGATGGAAGCCAATCAACGAGGACACGAAAGTTCAGGTGCCGAAACAGGCTCCCTACAAAAAGGGATGATGTCCACGAAGTAGAAGTGGCCAACGGTGAGCCGTTACATCTGGAGATGGTTGCAGTGAGCTACGACAACAACTTAGAATGCATTATCTCAGACATTGTTTCGATCAATGAAACAATGTTAAGGGACCCTAGCAGGCACCATTTGCACACGCTACTCATTACAAAGCTGCACCAATGGTACATGTTCCTGAAGGATTACAATGACGAAACATATCTCACTAGCAGTCTGGTCAACACCAAAGCTCTCACCAAGTTTACCAAGGCCTTAAGCAGTTGGAAATCAAGGTTGAGAGAAATGATTCTTGATGGTAAAGATTTCAGCGAAGTCAGTATGGCATATCCACAGATCACAGAGGAGGAGTGGACAATATTTATGGAGACAGCCGCAAAACCTGCAACATGGGATATGCAGAATTGGGGTTTGCAGATGAGGGACAGGAATTAGGTACCCACTATCTCGGAAACCATGGTTACTACCGCAAGAGGCCCAAGTGGAGGAAGGAGGACGCTAACAATGCAAGAGATGGCATACCTTCCCCCCTGGGAGGGATATGGAAACCAGCGATAGAAAGAGTTTATAGGAACCCATTACCGTCGTGATAAATCCGGGAATCTTGTCACGTCTACGAAAATGCTGGATTTACAACGGGAAATGGTAGTTAGTTTACCGCTTAGCTCATAGCCTATATGGACATATTTCTAAATGTTTCTCGTTCCTTGTGCAGAAGGCCATGAAACCTCAAAGCTCCCCATTGCAGGGTTCGGCCCCGTGGGACACAACTTTTAACCAGGCGTTGAACAAGGTCCTCGGCAAGGATCTTGGCAAGAAGCCGGCAATTGGCTGTGTGGTCGCCGCCGGAAACGGTGCCATACGGGATTACTATTACAATGAGAGCAAGGACATGCGAAAGGAGAGGAAGAGAACCGCCAAGGCTTCTATCGACGAGAAGATTGATAGGCTTGCGGACAAAAAGACTAGATTGCTCGTCCAAGATGAACTGGCAACCCAGTTTCAAGCCATCCTTCCTACCATGATGGAGTCATTCCGTTATTGCTACGATGGGGGTCAAAAAGGGCCGTTTCCAATTCCCAGCTTCAACGCGAGCAACTCAAACAACGGGGCGCGGCCTAATGAACCTACCTTTGAGACTCCGCCCAATGATGCACCTGGTGTGGAACATTCTCCGGCCAGCACTGCGCCTTGTAGCACCCCCTCCGTCATCTATTCTATGCCCGACGACGATTGTGTGTCAACATTGGCTCAGCTTGACGCCCTCACGATAATTAAGCATCGCATCCCAACATATTCCTTTTTAATTTCTTGCCTTTGCATACCATCGTCCTTTGTATCTCTAAGACCCAACATACTTTCACAGGACCACTCTATTCCATGCAATCTCCTACACTATGTGGATGGTGAGTTGAAGGACGTCGTATAGGGAAACATCATTGAACCACAACAATGCAAGAATCATAAAGTGGATATGGATCCTGACATGTTCAAGGTTTCCATCGCTCGGGTGTTACCGGGTTACCAAGACTTCGATCCTCCCTTTCAACCTCAAGAAGCGGATTCCCAAATGGTTTTAGGACATTGCAAAAATTGGACATTGCTCTGCCCGAAAAGCCAAATCTGTTTGGGGAATGACACCACCCCACAGACAACACCAGCACTCGGGCCGCCGCCGCCAAGCGCTCTTAAGACAACTACGCCAGCACCACCATTAGTCCTCTGCAGGCCTGAAGTAGGAGGTCCAAGCGATGTGCTGGCTGATGATGCCAACATCGCGGCAGAAGAACACAATGATGCCCACTATGATTTCCACGAGTTTGCTGATGATGGACTCCTTGGTCTCGATCTTGAAGAGCACCATCGTCATCCCGATACTCGTATGGCTGATGTTGAACAAGACCGTTTTGTTTCGTGCCAGAAGTCGCTATTGTTTAGTTCCCAAGATATGCCGCCAACTACCTTCACCGAACCACCTAAAGTTGATATACTATCCCCGAACAGCATTCAACTACCAGCCTGCTCCGAAGTTGACCCGGGTTAAGGACAAGGTAGATTTCAATCTGCGAACATATCATGTCGCGGGTGAACCCATCCTTCCATCTTCTATGCTCAAATCCTTAACAGAGGACCTTAGCAGTTTGCATGATGCTATACTTACAAAGGAGAAACATGTGCTCAAATCGAAGGACAACCCAAACTACCCATTTTTCTAGGTTAAGGTGCCAACGAACTTGGGCTTTGTTGATACATCCCCCGCGGACGTGTTCTTCCTGTGGTTTGAACACATCTTTGACCTGTTAGACAGGATATCACTCGATGACTCCCTGGTCCGCCTATATGCTCTCCATCTAGCCCACTTGGTCGCGAAAGAGCAACTCGGGGACATCGCGATAGGTGACCCCTACTACATGCATGAACACCAGTTGGTGAGCCATGAGGGCCGTGTAGTCATGATGGAGCACTGATGTCTACGCACGCTTCTATTCCTGTAGACAGTGTTGGGCCTCCAAGAGCAGAGTTTTGTAGAACAGCAGCAAGTTTCCCTTAAGTGAATCACCCAAGGTTTATCGAACCCAGGGAGGTAGAGGTCCAAGATATCCCTCTCAAGCAACCCTGCAATTAAGATACAAGAAGTCTCTTGTGTCTCCAACACACCTAATAGACTTGTCAGATGTATAGGTGCACTAGTTCGGTGAAGAGATAGTGAAATACAAGTAATATGGATGATTATAAGTAGTAATTGCAATCTGAAATAAAAATGGCAGCAAGCGAACATGTAGCAGAACTTGTTGGAAACGGTGTTTCAATGCTTAGAAACAAGGCCTAGGGATCATACATTCACTAGTGGACACTCTCAACAATGATCACATAATTGAATAAATAAATGCTACTCTCAAACACTCTCTTGTTTGATAACAAACACCATTCATTGTGTAGGGCTGCAAAAGCACACCTTAAGCCGGAGTAAACATGCTCCACAACATCATAAAGGAATCACACACGATGCGCACACTGTCACCATCACACCGTGGAGAGTGAATCCGGAGTTCATATTAAAGTAACCTCTAGAGTGCATAATAGACAAGAGCAACATCTACATATTCAACTAGATTACAAAACTTCACTTGTGCTACTCTGAATTACTCTCCTATTGGAATCACTAATCATCACGTAGTGGCTACGATAGCTCCACTCAAAGTTCATCACGTACTTGACAAACACCACTCAAAGGGATATCCTCATCGAATCATAATCCAAGATAATACCGTTGCAATTTAGACCGAGTACTAACATAGCATACACACTATCAACAATAGCTATGAATGGGGGAATAGATCAGATCAATACTATCATAGTAATAGTTAACTTCATAATCCACAAGAGATTACAATCATAGCCTACACCAAGTACTACATGATGCACACACTGTCCTCTTTACATCACGGAGGAGGAATAGACTACTTTAATAACATCACTAGAGTAGCACATAGATTAATAGTGATACAAAGCTCATGGTCACATAAAGATCACACCATGGGAGAGAGAGAGATGAACCACATAGCTACCGGTAGAGCCCTCAGCCTCGGGGGAGAACTACTCCCTCCTCATCATGGGAGACAGCAACGGCGATGAAGATGGCGGTGGTGTCGATGGAGATGACTCCGGGGGCACTTCCCTGTCCCGGCGGCGTGCCAGAACAGAGATTCTGTCCCCCGAAACTTGCCTTCGCGATGGCGGCGGCTACGGAACTCTTCGTGGAATATCGTCGATTGTTTTAGGGTTTTCGAAGACGGAGGAATATATAGGCGAAGGGGCGATGTCGGTGGAATCCCGAGGGGCCCACCACATAGGGTGGCGCGGCCAGGGGTGGGGCCGCGCCCCCCTAGGGTGTGGCCGCCTCGTGGCTCCTCTTCGTCTCCTCTTCGGTGTTCTGGAAGCCTCCGTGGAAAATAAGACCGTGGGCTTTTGTTTCGTCCAATTCCGAGAATATTTCCTGTGTAGGATTTCTGAAACCAAAAACAGCAGAAAACAGGAACTGGCGCTTCGGCATCTTGTTAATAGGTTAGTGCCGGAAAATGCAACAAAATGATATAAAGTATGGATAAAACATGTAGATATTGTCATAAAACTAGCATGGAACATAAGAAATTATAGATACGTTGGAGACGTATCAAGCATCCCCAAGCTTAGTTCCTACTCGCCCTCGAGTAGGTAAACGATAACAAGGATAATTTCTGAAGTGACATGCTACTATCATAATCTTGATCAATACTATTGTAAAGCATATGAGATGAATGAAGTGATTCAAAGCAATGGTAAAGATAATGACTAAATAACTGAATCATATAGCAAAGACTTTTCATGAATAGTATTTTCAAGATAAGCATCAACAAGTCTTGCATAAGAGTTAACTCATAAAGCAATAGATTCTTAATAGAAGGTTTTGAAGCAACACAAAGGAAGATTTAAGTTTCAGCAGTTGCTTTCAACTTTCAACATGTATATCTCAGGGATAATTGTCAACACAAAGTAATATGATGAGTGCAAATAAGCAAGTATGTAAGAATCAATGCACACAGTTGACACAAGTGTTTGCTTCTAAGATAGAAAGAAGTAGGTAAACTGACTCAACATAAAGTAAAAGAAAGGCCCTTCGCGAGGGAAGCAGGGATTACTTATGTGCTAGAGCTTTTTATTTTGAAAACATGGAAACAATTTTGTCAACGGTAGTAATAATTCATATGTGTTATGCATAAAACCTCCTATAAGTTGCAAGCCTCATGCATCGAATACTAATAGTGCCCGCTCCTTGTCCTAATTAGCTCGGATTTCCATGGATTATCATTGCATTACATATGTTTCAACCAAGTGTCACAAAGGGGTACCTCTATGCCACCTGTACAAAGGTCCAAGGACATCCATACCGGAACAACATAGAAAACAAATAATGGACTCCTCTTTTATGCTTTAAGCATTCAACAACAGATAATATTCTCATTAGATATTTGAGGATTAATGTCCAAGCTGAAACTTCCACCATGATACATGGCTTTGGTTGGCGGCCCAATGTTCTTCTCTAACAATATGCATACTCAAACCATTCAATCATGGCAAATCTCCCTTACTTCAGACAAGACGAACATGCATAGCAACTCACATGATATTCAACAAAGGTGTGACAGGTTGATGGCGTCCCCAGAAACATGGTTACCTCTCAACAAGCAACTTATAAGAAATAAGATACATAAGCGACATATTCATTACCACAATAGTTTTTTAGGCTACTTTCCCATGAGCTATGTATTGCAAAGACAAGGAATGAATTTTTTTAAAGGTAGCACGCAAGCAATTTACTTTGGAATGGAAGAAAAATACCACATAGTAGGTAGTTATGGTGGACACAAATGGCATAGGTTTTGGCTCAAGGTTTTGGATGCACGAGAAGCATTCCCTCTCAGTACAAGGATTTGGCTAGCAAGGTTGTTTGAAGCAAACACAAGTATGAACCGGTACAGCAAAACTTACATAAGAACATATTGCAAGCATTATAAGACTCTACACTGTCTTCCTTGTTTTTCAAACACTTTTACCAGAAAATATCTAGACTTTAGAGAGACCAATCATACAAACCAAATTTCAACAAGCTCTACGGTAGTTCTCCACTAATAGGTTTAAACTACATGATGCAAGAGCTTAAACATGATCTACTTTGAGAGGTCAAAACAATTGCCAAGCATCAAATTATTCAAGACAATATACCAACTACCACATGAAGCATTTTCTGTTTCCAACCAAATAGCAATAGATGCAGCAGCTTTTAACTTTTGCCATGAACATTAAAAGTAAAACGAAGAACACAAGTGTTCATATGAAAAAGCGGAGCGTGTATCTCTCCCACACAAGGATTGCTAGGATCCGATTTTATTCAGAGAATGAAAATAACAAAACGAAAATAAAAGCACACGGACGCTCCAAGTAAAGCACATAGGATGTGACGGAATAAAAATATAGTTTCACTAGAGGTGACCTGATAAGTTGTTGATGAAGAAGGGGATGCCTTGGGCATCCCCAAGCTTAGATGCTTGAGTCTTCTTGAAATATGCAGGGATGAACCACGGGGGCATCCCCAAGCTTAGACTTTTCACTCTTCTTGATCATATTATATCATCCACCTCTCTTGATCCTTGAAACTTCCTCCACACCAAACTCAAAACAATCTCATTAGAGGGTTAGTGCATAATCAAAAATTCACATGTTCAGAGAGGACACAATCATTCCCAACACTTCTGGATATTACCCAAGGCTACTTAAATTTAATGGAGCAAAGAAATCCACTCAAACACAGTAAAAGAGGCAATGTGAAATAAAAGGCAGAATCTGTCAAAACAGAACGATCCAGTAAAGACGAATTTTTTCGAGGCACTTAACATGCTCAGATGAAGAAGCTCAAATTGAATGAAAGTTGCGTACATATCTGAGGATCACTCATGTATTTTTGCAGATTTTTTAGAGTCTCCTACAGAGATCAACTCAAATTCCTGACACCTAAAAAATCTGTTTCTGCGCAGAAATCCAAATCTAGTATCAACTTTACTATCAAAGACTTTACTTGGCACAACAATGCAATAAAATAAAGATACAAAGGTATTTCTACAGTAGTAACAAGCACCTTGACTCAAATATAAAACAAAAATTGCAGAAATAGAATAATGGGTTGTCTCCCATAAGCGCTTTTCTTTAACGCCTATCAGCTAGGCGTTGTAGATTTTAATGATGCTCTCATGAAAATACGAAATGAAGCAAAAGGAGCATCAAGAAGAAAATTCAAAACAAATTTAAGCCTAACCCGCTTCCTATGCATAGGAATCTTGTACACAAATAAATTCATGAAGAACAAAGTGACAAGCATAGGAAGATAAAACACGAGTAACTTCAAAATTTTCAGCATGTAGAGAGGTGTTTTAGTACCATGAAAATTTCTACAACCATATTTTCCTCTCTCATAATAATTTACAATAGCATCATGAACAAACTCAACAATATAACTATCACATAAAGCATTCTTATTCACATGCATAAAAGTATCATTACTCTCCACATAAGCATAATCAATTTTATTAGTAATAGTGGGAGTAAAACTATCAAAACCATCATTGTAATCATCATAAATTGCAGGCATGGTATAATCATAATAAACTTTATCCTCCATAGTAGGTGGCACCAAAATACCACTATCATTATAATCATCATAAATGGGAGGCAAAGTATCATCAAAGAAAATTTTCTCCTCAAAACTTGGGGGACTAAAAATATCACAACCAGCTTCCCCAAGCTTAAATTCTTCCATAGCATTAGCAATAATAGTGTTCAAAGAGTTCATGCTAATAACATTGCTACAACTATTTTGCAAACAAAGTTCCATGGTTTTTTTAATTCTCCCTTCAAACACATCATGTCCTAATTCAATATAAAGTTCATAAAGGTCTCGAATTTTGTTGTTGTTTTCCATTAAGCCTAACTAGTGAAATAAAAACAAGAAACAAAAAGATATAATTGCAGGATCTAAAGGAAATAACTTCGAGCACTCACACACCGGCAACAGTGCTAGGAAATAGCTTAGTAGTCGGAGGATGTGAATACCTTTTACCTTACCTCCCCGGCAAAGGTGCCAGAAAATAGGTTGATGTCTACGCACGCTTCTATTCCTGTAGACAGTGTTGGGCCTCCAAGAGCGAGAGGTTTGTAGAACGAGCAGCAAGTTTCCCTTAAGTGAATCACCCAAGGTTTATCGAACTCAGGGAGGTAGACGTCAAAGATATCCCTCTCAAGCAACCCTGCAATTAAGATACAAGAAGTCTCTTGTGTCCCCAACACACCTAATACACTTGTCAGATGTATAGGTGCACTAGTTCGGCGAAGAGATAGTGAAATACAAGTAATATGGATGACTATAAGTAGTAATTGCAATCTGAAATAAAAATGGCAGCAAGCGAACATGTAGCAGAACTTGTTGGAAATGGTGTTTTAATGCTTAGAAACAAGGCCTAGGGATCATACTTTAACTAGTGGACACTCTCAACAATGATCACATAATTGAATAAATAAATGCTACTCTCAAACACTCTCTTGTTGGATAACAAACATCATTCATTGTGTAGGGCTGCAAAAGCACACCTCAAGCCGGAGTAAACAAGCTCCACAACGTCATAAAGGAATCACACACGATGAGCACACTGTCACCATCACACCATGGAGAGTGAATCCGGAGTTCATATTAAAGTAACCTCTAGAGTGCATAATAGACAAGAGCAACATCTACATATTCAACTAGATTACAAAACTTCACTTGTGCTACTCTGAATTACTCTCCTATTGGAATCACTAATCATCACGTAGTGGCTACGAAAGCTCCACTCAAAGTTCATCAAGTACTTGACAAACACCACTCATAGGGATATCCTCATCAAATCATAATCCAAGATAATACCGTTGCAATTTAGACCGAGTACTAACATAGCATACACACTGGTCAACAATAGCTATGAAAGGGGGAATAGATCACATCAATACTATCATAGTAATAGTTAACTTCATAATCCACAAGAGATTACAATCATAGCCTACGCCAAGTACTACATGATCCACACACTGTCCTCTTTACATCATGGAGGAGGAATAGACTACTTTAATAACATCACTAGAGTAGCACATAGATTAATAGTGATACAAAACTCATGATCACATAAAGATCACACCATGGGAGAGAGAGATGAACCACATAGCTACCGGTAGAGCCCTCAGCCTCGGGGGAGAACTACTCCCTCCTCATCATAGGAGACAGCAAAGGCGATGAAGATGGCGGTGGTGTCGATGGAGATGACTCTGGGGCACTTCCCCGTCCCGGCGGCGTGCCGGAACAGAGATTCTGTCCCCCGAAACTTGTCTTCGCGATGGCGGCGGCTACGGAACTCTTCGTGGAATATCATCGATTTTTTTAGGGTTTTCGAAGACGGAGGAATATATAGGCAAAGGGGCAATGTCGATGGAGTCCCGAGGGGCCCACCCCATAGGGCGGCGCGGCCAGGGGTGGGGCCGCGCCCCCTAGGGTGTGGCCGCCTCGTGGCTCCTCTTCGTCTCCTCTTCGGTGTTCTGGAAGCCTCCGTGGAAAATAAGACCGTGGGCTTTTGTTTCGTCCAATTCCGAAAATATCTCCTGTGTAGGATTTCTGAAACCAAAAACAGCAGAAAACAGGAACTTGCGCTTGATACGTCTCCAACGTATCTATAATTTCTGATGTTCCATACTAGTTTTATGACAATACCTACATGTTTTGCTCACACTTTATAATGATTTCATGCATTTTCCGGAACTAACCTATTAACAAGATGCCACAGTGCCGCTTCTCGTTTTCTGTTGTTTTTTGTACCAGAAAGGCTGTTCGGGCAACATTCTCGGAATTCGACGAAACAAAAGCCAAACATCTTATTTCACCGAGACGGACCAGAATACCAAAGGGAAGACGGAGAGGAGGCCCAGGGCCCCCCAGACCATAGGGCGGCAAGACCTAGAGTGGGGGCGCGCCAGCCTATGGTGTGGCCCCCCAGGCACCCCCTTGCGCCGCCTCTTCGCCTCTAAAGTCCCTCGCGACGTAAAAACCCTATACCAATTGACAAAACTCCAGAAAGACTCCAGGGGCGCCGCCGCCATCGCGAAACTCCAATTCGGGGGACAGAATCTCTGTTCCGGCACGCCGCCGGGACGGGGAAGTGCCCCCGGAAGCCATCTCCATCGATGCCACCGCCTCCATCATGCTCCGTGAGTAGTTTCCCCATGGACTACGGGTTCTAGCAGTAGCTAGTTGGTACTCTCTATCCCATGCACTTCAATACAATGATCTCATGAGCTGCCTTACATGATTGAGATTCATCTGATGTAATCGGTGTTGTGTTTGTTGGGATCCGATGAATTGTTACATTATGATCAGTCTATCTATAAGTTTGTGAAGTTATTGTTGCCGCAATCTTGTTGTGTTTAAAGCTTGTCACTAGTGCACGAGTGGCATGATCTTAGATTTAAGCTCTATACTTATTGCTTAGATTGTATCTACAAGTTGTTTGCACATGTCTATGTCCGGAACCCGAGGCCCCAGAGTGACAACAACTGGGATAACTGGAGGGGAAGGCTTAGATATGAGGATCACATGTTTTCACCAAGTGTTAATGCTTTGCTCCGGTGCTCTATTAAAAGGAGTACCTTAATTACTAGTAGATTCCCTTGAGGTCCGGCTGCCACCGGCTGGTAGGACAAAAGATGTTATGCAAGTTTCTCATTGCGAGCACGTATGACTATATATGGAAAACATGCCTACATGATTAATAAATTGATGTTCTTTCTTAATGCTATTTCAATCCTATCAATTGCCCAACTGTAATTTGTTCACCCAACACTTGTCACTTGTTATTGGAGAGTTACCACTAGTGTAGATAGCTGGGAACCCCGATCCATCTCTCATCATCATATACTCGTTCCTATATGACATTGGAAGTAGTATCAACTATTTTCTGGTGCCATTGCCGCTGTGTTACTGTTACTGCTGATGTGTTACTGTTACTATTGCTCTCATATTACTGCTGCTTTCACATCACCCCTGTTACTAGTGCTTTTCCGTGTGCAGCTGAATTGACAACTCAGCTTGTTAAGGCTTATAAGTATTCTTTACCCCCCTTGTGTCGAATCAATAAATTTGGGTTTTACTTCCCTCGAAGACTGTTGCGATCCCCTATACTTGTGGGTTATCAAGACTATTTTCTGGCGCCGTTGCCGGGGAGGCATAGCTCTACTCATAAGTTCACCTGGGGAGTACACTCTATCTCTCTCCCTCTGTTTTTAATTTTATTTTATTTTGTTTTGCTTAGTTTACTTTTGTCTAGTTTATTTGTGCTTAGTTTATTTCTGTCTTGTATTATTTTGCTTAGTTTACTTTTGTCTAGTTTGTTTTTGTTTTGTTTTACTTTTATCATATACCCAAAAATCCATATAAATTTGAAAAACCTAAAAATTAAAAACTGTTGTTATGGGAGAACCCACAACCTATTTGGAGCTTATAGAATTATATAATAATTATAGAGAATCAAGAACGGGTAAAGTCAAGAGTGTTGTGATAAAAAAAATGAATACAATTGCTAAAATCTTGCTTAAACTCCATGATATAAACTGTTGCTCTAAACAGGATACTAAACATCTTAAATCCCAATGTGGCTTTAGTTAAGAAGTTTTAATTATGAACTATAATTGGAATAACTATATTCATCTTGGGTTCGAAGAAGTAGAACAATTTGCTTTATTTATGGGAGCTTCTGAGATCGAATCCTTCATGGCTAAAAATTATGAAACTTGTGTTGCTTGTAAGGACCTTAAAGATTATGTCTCTTCTATCCTTAATTTTTGCATAGAAAGTTACAGCGATAATCCTTATATCATTGATTATAAAGAGAGACTCATTAATGCACAAGAATGCACTCACATATTGCAGGAACCTGTGAAAGAAGAAGTTGATGAACCTGAAAGCTCATTGGATGAAAAAGAGGAGGAGATTGATGAACCTGAAATCTCATTGGATGAAAAAGAAGAGGAGAGTGATGAACAAAAGGAGGAAGAATGGATTAGCTACCCATGTCAACCTTCTAATGAGAGTAACTCTTTATCTCTTACACTATTTGATTGTCCTCCATGCTTACCAAAGGAGGATGAATGTTATGTTCCTGTGGATTCTCTTGAAATATTCCCTATGAGTAAAACTTGTGAGAATAATTATGCTACTGTTATCTATGATAATCTATGCTATTTTAATAAATCTTATGATAATGCTTTGTTTGTGCCTGATTTCGAAATGCATGGTACTAAAGAGTTTTGCTTGGCAAATGTTTATGATAAATCTCTAGATGATGGTCCTATGTTACTTGATAATATTAATTGTACTACTAATGAAAATGGGATTGGAGAGGTCTTGACTTTATCTAGGAGTCCCATATCTTTTGAGATTGATCAATCATCTTGTTATATTATTGATAAAAGTGAGTTTGAAAGTTTTAATCCCACTATTTTTGAGCTTGATAAAAATTATGTGTTTATGGATCATGAAAAACATGCTTTATGTGATAGTTATATTGTTGAGTTTATTCATAAAGCTACTGAAAATTATTATGAGAGAGGAAAATATGGTTGTAGAAATTTGCATGGTACTAAAACACCTCTCTATATGCTGAAACTTTTGAAGTTACTCTTGTTTTATCTTCCTATGCTTGTCACTTTGTTCTTCATGAATTTATTTGTGTACAAGATTCCTATGCATAGGAAGTTGGTTAGACTTAAATTTGTTTCATACTTGCTTTTTGATGCTCTCTTTGCTTCAACTTTCATCCTTATGTGAGCATCATTAAAATTGCTGAGCCCATCTTAATGGCTATAAAGAAAGCACTTCTTGGGAGATAACCCATGTCTTTATTTTTCTACTGTTTTGTTGTGTCTTGGTGTTACTACTGTAGAAACCTCTCCTTATCTTTATTTTATTGCAATGTTGTGCCAAGTAAAGTCTCTAATAGAAGGTTGATACTAGATTTGGATTTCTGCATGCAATACGTATTTCTATCTGTCAAGAATTTGAGTAGGTCTCTCTGTAGGAAACTCAGAAAAATCTGCAAATTTTCATGCGTGTTCCTCAGATATGTACGCAACTTTCATTAGTTTTGAGTTTTCTGATTTGAGCAACGGAAGTACCTCTAAAAAATTCGTCTTTACTGGCTGTTCCGTTTTGACAGATTTCGTCTCTGTTTTTGCATTGTCTCTTGTGGACTTTAAGTAAGGCTTTCTAGACGTGGAGAGCTATAGCTAATGTTTTATTGAGTTATTGCAATGTGTCACTACAGGACTAAAGTGGATTAAAGTTTTTTTTGAGTACTAACCCCTCTAATGAAGTTTATGAGAAGTTTGGTGTGAAGGAAGTTTTCAAGGGTCAAGAGAGGAGGAGGATATATGATCAAGAAGAGTGAAAAGTCTAAGCTTGGGGATGCCCCCGTGGATCATCCCTGCATATTTCAAGAAGACTCAAGCGTCTAAGCTTGGGGATGCCCAAGGCATCCCCTTCTTCATCAACAACTTATCAGGTCACCTCTAGTGAAACTATATTTTTATTCGGTCACATCTTATGTGCTTTACTTGGAGCGTCTGTGTGTTTTTATTTTTGTTTTTGTTTGAATAAGATCGGATCCTAGCAATCCTTGTGTGGGAGAGAGACACGCTCCGCTTTTTCATATGACCACTGGTGTTCTTCGTTTTACTTTTAATGTTCATGACAAAGGTTGGAAGCTATTGCACTTATTGTTATTTGGTTGGAAACAGAAAATGCCTCATATTGTCTTGGATAATTTGATACTTGGCAATTGTTTTGAGCTCTCAAGTAGATCATGATTAAGCTCTTGCACCATGTAGTTTAAACCTATTAGTGGATAACTACCGTAGAGCTTGTTGAAATTTGGTTTGCATGATTGGTCTCTCTAAGGTCTAGATATTTTCTGGTAAAAGTGTTTGAGCAACAAGGAAAACAGTGTAGAGTTTTATAATGCTTTCAATATGTTCTTATGTAAGTTTTGCTGTACCGGTTCATACTTGTGTTTGCTTCAAACAACCTTGCTAGCCAAAGCCTTGTACTGAGAGGGAATGCTTCTCGTGCATCCAAAACCTTGAGCTAAAACCTATGCCATGTGTGTCCACCATATCTACCTACTATGTGGTATTTTTCTGCCATTCACAGTAAATACTTCATGTGCTACCTTTAAACAATTCAAAAGTTATTATCTCTTATTTGTGTCAATGTTTTATAGCTCATGAGGAAGTATGTGGTGTTTTATCTTTCAATCTTGTTGGGTAGACTCTCACCAATGGACTAGTGGCTTCATCCGCTTATCCAATAATTTTGCAAAAAGAGCTGGCAACGTGGTTCCCAGCCCCAATAATTAACTTTCATTAATAATTCTCTTCACATGTTTTGCCCTGATTCATCAGTAAGCAACTTAATTTTGCAAATAGACACTCCTTCATGGTATGTGAATGTTGGAAGGCACCCGAGGATTCGGTTAGCCATGGCTTGTGTAAGCAAAAGGTTGGGAGGAGTGTCAACCATAAATAAAACTAAAGTACATGTGTAAACAAAAGAGAAGAGGGGTGATCTACCTTGTCCGGTAGAGATAACGTCCTTCATGGGAGCTGCTCTTTGAAGGTCTGTTTGATGAGGGGGTTAGAGTGCCCACTACCATTCGTTGACAACAACAAACACCTCTCAAAACTTTACTTTTATACTCTCTATATGATTCTAAAATTTAAAAAGCTCTAGCACATGATTTAATCCCTGCTTCCCTCTGCGAAGGGCCTTTCTTTTACTTTATGTTGAGTCAGTTTACCTACTCCTTTCTATCTTAGAAGCAAACACCTGTATCAACTGCGCATTGATTCTTACATGCGTGCTTATTTGCATTCATCATATTACTTTGTGTTGACAACTATCCACGAGATATGCATGTTGAAAGTTGAAAGCAATTGCTGAAACTTAATCATCCTTTGTGTTGCTTCAATGCCTTTACTTTGAATTTATTGCTTTATGAGTTAACTCTTATGCAAGACTTTTTGATGCTTGTCTTGAAAGTACTATTCATGAAAATTTTTGCTATATGTTATCTACTTGTTAGCAAACTATAGATCGTTGCCTTGAGTCAGTTCATTCATCTTATATGCTTTACAATAGTATGATCAAGGTTATGTAAGTAGCATGTCACTACAGATTTTTTTTTTCGTTTACCTACTCGAGGGCGAGTAGGAACTAAGCTTGGGGATGCTTGATACGTCTCCAACGTATCTATAATTTCTGATGTTCCATGCTAGTTTTATGACAATACCTACATGTTTTGCTCACACTTTATAATGATTTCATGCATTTTCCGGAACTAACCTATTAACAAGATGCCACAGTGTCAGTTCCTGTTTCTGTTGTTTTTGGTACCAGAAAGGCTGTTCGGGCAACATTCTCGGAATTCGACGAAACAAAAGCCAAACATCTTATTTCACCGAGACGGACCAGAACACCAAAGGGGAGACGGAGAGGAGGCCCAGGGCCCCCAGACCACAGGGCGGCGCGGCCTAGAGGGGGGGTGTGCCAGCATATGGTGTGGGCCCCCCAGGCACCCCCTTGCGCCGCCTCTTCGCCTATAAAGTCCCTCGCGACGTAAAAACCCTATACCGATTGACAAAACTCCATAAAGACTCCAGGGGCGCCGCCGCCATCGCGAAAATCCAATTCGGGGGACAGAATCTCTGTTCCCGCACGCCGCCGGGACGGGGAAGTGCCCCCGGAAGCCATCTCCATCGACGCCACCGCCTCCATCATGCTCCGTGAGTAGTTCCCCCATGGACTACGGGTTCTAGCAGTAGCTAGTTGGTACTCTCTATCCCATGCACTTCAATACAATGATCTCATGAGATGCCTTACATGATTGAGATTCATCTGATGTAATCGGTGTTGTGTTTGTTGGGATCCGATGAATTGTTACATTATGATCGGCCTATCTATAAGTTTGTGAAGTTATTGTTGCTGCAATCTTGTTGTGTTTAATGCTTGTCACTAGTGCACGAGTGGCATGATCTTAGATTTAAGCTCTATACTTATTGCTTAGATTGTATCTACAAGTTGTTTGCACATGTCTATGTCCGGAACCCGAGGTCCCGGAGTGACAAAGAATCGGGATAACCTGGAGGGGAAGGCTTAGATATGAGGATCACATGTTTTCACCAAGTGTTAATGCTTTGCTCCGGTGCTCTATTAAAAGGAGTACCTTAATTACCAGTAGATTCCCTTGAGGGCCGGCTGCCACTGGCTGGTAGGACAAAAGATGTGATGCAAGTTTGTCATTGCGAGCACGTATGACTATATATGGAAAACATGCCTACATGATTAATAAATTGATGTTATGTCTTAATGCTATTTCAATCCTATCAATTGTCCATCTGTAATTTGTTCACCCAACACTTGTCACTTGTTATTGGAGAGTTACCACTAGTGTAGATAGCTGGGAACCCCGGTCCATCTCTCATCATCATATACTCGTTCCTATATGACATTGGAAGTAGTATCAACTATTTTCTGGTGCCATTGCCTCTGTGTTACTATTACTGCTGTTGTGTTACTCGTTACTATTGCTCTCATATTATCGCTGCTTTCACATCACCCCTGTTACTAGTGCTTTTCCAGGTGCAGCTGAATTGACAACTCAGTTGTTAAGGCTTATAAGTATTCTTTACCTCCCCTTGTGTCGAATCAATAAATTTGGGTTTTGCTTCCCACGAAGACTATTGCGATCCCCTATACTTGTGGGTTATCAGCGCTTCGGCATTTTGTTAATAGGTTAGTGCCGGAAAATGCATCAAAATGATATAAAGTATGGATAAAACATGTAGATATTGTCATAAAACTAGCATGGAACATAAGAAATTATAGATACGTTGGAGACGTATCAAGCACATCGAAGATTTCATGGTGAAGAATAGGAAGAAGAAAATCATGCTCCTTCCTTACTTTCCGAGGTAAAGCTATTTGCTAGCCAACATAACAAATTTTACTACACTTCCATCATTATTTTGAAAATACATGAATAGTAAATTTTAGAACGATGGTTTGTTTGAATTGTTTTTGTGTAGAGAACACTGCATCCTCATTGTTTTGTATCCAGAAGTTTCGCAAGCCGTGTTTCTGGACTCGTCGAGGATCAACGACCCAAAGAAAGAGTACGTCGAACTCAAGAGTATTCTCGATGATGCTATCTGCGACTTCTCCATGAAGGGAGACTGCCTGAAGAAAACAATACGGAGATCAGGAAAGAAGTCGTTCAACTACAAAACCGAATTTACCTACCTCAAGCAACTGCCTAAATGTATGAGAGATGCATACTACGTCATCCTTCACGTGAAGGATATTGTACGGCAGCACCAAACCCTTATGATGCTGACTCAACTCGAGGAATGGGGCAAAGACAATGCGGAAGGCAGTGTCGAAGCTCTCAAATCTGAGTTCTATGGCATCCAACAGAAGTTTTGGGACAACCATCTACAACTATGTTTTTAGACACGAAGGGATGTTCCACGGCGGCAATCCAAAACGACAGGACATAGTTGATCGCTTAGAACAGCAGGGTGACACCAGGGAATTCAACACGCTAGGTGGCATTCTCCATTCAAGGCGAAATCGATCAAGGCAAAATCGGTCAAGTGAAGATGCACTCGTGGGGTGTAATAAACTTTATTATGATCTTCAGACTATGATCTTCTGCTTTAAATTTATTCCCAGACTACGAACTTGTGATGTAAACCTTATTCCTAAACTTATGATGCTTGTGCATGAGGAAGCATGCATGCTTAGTTATGTTCCTTTGTATTGCGAACATTTTTGTTGTTGTTGCCTAATATTATGTTGCATATTAATTATCTATGGCTTGTCTTATGCATGGCTTGTCTTATGACACATCTATCTTGGGTATAGAGATGGCGAAGAAGTGGTATGTCATGTACCAAGGTAGGGTTTCAGAAGTGTATGATGAGTGGGATGACTGTCTGAAGCAAGTGAACGGGTTCAAGGGCAACAACTACAAAGGGTACAAGTGCAAAGCTGAAGTGCAATCTAGATACATAGAAGCACCTGTTAGGGGAAGAGAGGAAAGAGGAAAAGACTAAGGAGGAACATAGGAAGAAGAACTGGAAGAACACCATCTTAGTCTCCACAATGTTGCTTGTGATTGCAGTTCTGTTGTATGTGATTCTCATGTGTTAGATGCATGTTAGTTGTATCTACATGTATACTAACTTATGTATTATTATGATGAACTTGATGTACTAGTTTGGTACTCCATTGAGGTTTAATTGATGTGAATGAATTTTGTTGTATGTACCTGTTTTGATTTGAATTGTTTAAATTGCTAGAATAAGCTGGCGCGAAGCAGCAGAACTGGAACCCAACACGAAGTAGTAGTAGCGGGCGGGCAGATAACACGGGCAGTAAGACCTACCATCCGCGTGTGTGCCCACGTGACTAAAACCTAATAGAAGCGGGCCCAGCTTGCACGCTGCAGGTAGCATTTTACTAATCGCGCCCCCCGGGGCACACGGCTACTAAGCTAATAGCAGCGGGCGGGTAGCGCATGCGATAGGTATAAGGATTACTAGTCGCGTGCCCAGGTCCTGCGCGACTATTAGGTCCGTACCACTAGCGAGGTACGAGTCGCATGCCAAGGCCCGCGACTAATAGTCCAATTTGACACGCGACAGGTAGGCTTTTCCCTACTAGTGGGTGGTGGGCATAGGAGGGAGAAAATAAGTACAAGAAGGATGGATTCACAATGGATGATGCAAATGTAGATGAGGAGGAGGAAGAAGAGGAAGCCAGAGCTGGTGGTGAGCAGATGAGGGACAAAATGAGTACGAGAAGGATGGCTTCACAGTGGATGATGCGGATGATTATGAGGAGGAGGAGGAAGAGGAATGTCAAAATTGTTAATAGTTTGAATACTTATCTCTACTAATAAGTTACGAATAGGTGGTGTTGGTAGGTTAAAAAAACCGGATAAATTTTCGTCCGTCAAAAAAATCGAAAACGAGCCCAGCCCAGGAAAACCGATAAACCAACGCCAGCATCGCGCGACCCCGTGCTAGAAAAGCCGGCTTGACAAGAAAAAACAACGAAGAAAAAGAACCATGTGGATTCGTAGTACGTAAAGAAAACCGGAGCCAATATTACACGCCTTGCCACCGCGAAGTGAAGATACCGATTCGTTTGCTCTGTTCCGTTGAAAAAAAAAATTCCCTGACGAACCCCTTTTTTCGGAAATCAACCCGACGGACGGAGAAAGACATCGGCGCTTGAGCGCTCGGTGGAGCTAGAGAAGCGGAGCTGTCAATTGTGGTTGCAGGGAGACCGTTAGGGTTGGTGGGGGATGTGGCGGCAACAGTGCTTGTTGGGGATGACGGCTCGCGTGCGGAAGACAAGGACGACGGGGAGCAGCCGGCTGTGCTCGGGCATGCAGGCGGCAGGGAGGCTGACGATGCGCCCTGGGAGGGATGCGATGGGGAAGATAGAAGAGGAGATGTGGGCGGCGGTGCGCGAGCTGGGGAGAGAGAGCGGCGAGCTGAGAGAAAGGGAGGCAGCGCTCGAGGGGAGGTCGTCGCGCGGGCTCCAGGATTCGAAGACGTGGCGTCGCCATGCGAGGAGGAAGAGATCTGACCGGGGGGCGGTGCTCGCTTGCGGGAGGCGTACGGCGGTACGGGAGGAAGAGTTGTAAGGCGCTGGGCTCGCGCGAGCGGCTGAGGCGAGCTTGGGGACGAGGGAGATGAGAGGAGGTGAGGGAAGAGGCGCACGGCGGGTTGAGGATCTGGAGGACACGATCGATTTTCTAAAACGGTGGCTCGGTCCTTTTTTGCAAAAAACCCACTGTAGGCCTGTAGGGTAACCTTCTACTCCATGTAACGTGGCCACTATGTCCTGGACGGGCAAGTCTAAATTTCAACTGATTCACATAAGTTTCCGTCGTAATTGGTTTGTACGAGCATCAACGATTCATTCTAGACCAATCTATGTGAGTTGCCTTTCCTCTTTTATGGTGTAGGCCATGCAAAGTATTTGACACAAATACGTATATGTATATGTTTGTGTGATGTCTCGTGAGTATGAAAAATAAAAAGACATTAATAAAGGTTTATTTAATGTCCTGATATTTAAGTTTATTTTGCAGTAAGTATAGGTAAAGAAGTATGTTTTCAGGGTGATCGATTATTTGAAATACTTCAAAAGTGGTCTATTTATGTCTATAAATTAGCATACATTCATCTTGTCTACAAAAAATTGATTTTCAGTACCGAATTTCTCCATGGCCTAAACAGTTTGTCCCGTTCAGGAAAATTTATCAATGGCCTCGATCACCACCAAATGTTAAATCAACCTGTGGGCGGTGATCTTCTCTGGGTTCAAGTCAGCATGGGTGTTCATCGGGTTCAACACGGCGGCCACGAGCTTCAGGTTAGTTGACCTCCTTCGTGGCATTTTATAGAGAGCTACAATTTCATATATATCTGTTACCTTTAGCGTGTGATATTTAGCATGTGGTATGCATGCCAATAATTGTCCCGTAGCAACGCACGGGTATTCAACTAGTATTAATTATTTTAGAAAACATAAAATTGTTTTGGATTACTTCTCCAAATTCAAACACTTTTCATGTTCAAATTTTTGTCAGATTCAAAAGTATGAAGAAGTTATTTAAATTCACATTCAAACACTTCTCAAATATTCAAAACTATAGCAGATTACAAAACAATATCTCTACTAATAAGTTACGAATCGGTGGTGTTGGTAGGTCAAAACAACCGAAACAAAATTTCGTCCGTCAAAAAAACCAAACTCTGAGTTCCTTCCAATCTGCAACCGGGCGTTGCGGCGCTCCTTGCCCGTAAGAACACCAGAACCGGATATCGGCCTTCTGAGCAACTCCAAAAAGAATACGCACCAATGGAATCCTGCCGGATCGGATCCAATCGGGAAAAGGAATTCGGGCCAAAGTCTGCTTCTTACCAGATCCAATCGGGAAGGAGCGATGGCCGATGGCGACCATGCCTGGGCGGGAGGAGGACGGGAGGTAGCGGTCAGGGAGGAGCATGGCGAGGTGAGGCGACTGCCGGCTGTTGGAGGCAGCGCATGGAAGACACGACCGGCCGGCCGAAGGACGAGCTGCCGTCTGCCGGAGTCGGAACTACTAGGGCTTGCCGGTAGGAGAAGACTTACGAAGGAGCTGGCCGCGATGCTCCCCCACGCGATGGCGTCTTGGAGCGCTTCTTCTCTAAGCCTAACATTCAAGTACTGCGGGGCAGAGAGAGACATAATGAATGATACGCTTTAACTGTAACCTCCTCATTTCTGAAGTTGTACCTGAATCATTTAGCTAGGTATAAGGGCATCTCCAGCGGCGCGACGCATTTCGGACGTCCGAAATGTCCGTTTGCGTCGTGCGGCGGACGCGAGACAGACCGTTTTTGTCCGCGCGTCCGTTTGCACCCTGGGGTGGCTCCAGCGGCGCGACGCATTTCCGCGTTTGCATCAAATATGAAATTTTGAAACAACAAATAGGATTTCAACGAAGTCATAGTTATAACATTTAAATTTTTAAAAGTCTACATGAAAATAAGATACTAGTCCTCTAGGCATGATCTTCATGGCCAGCCATGGTCCATTGATGCTCAATCAGATCCGTCTGCAGCTGTTTGGAGACGGTATCGTTTGTGACTTCTACATTCATATGTAGATAGTCCTGCCAAGATGAAGCTCCAGGAAGTGGCGCAACCAACTCACCTTGGAATTCCCACTCGGTTCTCATTGCGGCCATCGGGACGCTCGTTCTCAACGATCATGTTGTGCATGATCACGCAGCATGTCATAACCTCATGCATGGTCTTCAGTGGACCATGTTCTTGCCGGGTGACGGACAATTGCCCACCGAGCTTGGAGCACACCAAATCCACGCTCCACATCTTTCCTGCAAGCCTCTTGCATCTTGGCAAACCTCCTCGTCTTCTCGGAGTTTGGATTACGGACAGTCTTCACCAATGTGACCCAGTCAGGGTAGATGCCATCAGCAAGATAATATGGCTTGTCATATGCATTTCCATTGATCTCATAGCTCACCCGGGGAGCTTTGCCTTGCATGAGCCTTTCGAAAACCGGTGATCGGTGCAACACATTGATATCATTGTTGGAACCGGCCATGCCAAAGAATGAATGCCAAATCCATAAATCTTGAGATATGACAGCTTCAAGAATGACAGTCCGTCCCTCCTCATGCCCGTTGTACTGACCCTGCCATCCAAATGGACAGTTTTTCCACTCCCAGTGCATGCAATCTATGCTGCCAATCATTCCTGGGAAGCCTCTAGACTCGTTGATAGATAGGAGGCGTCTTGTATCCTCAACAGTTGGCTCCCTACAGTAATACTGTCCGAACACGGCAATCACGGCTCGGCAAAACCTGTACATGGACTCAAGGCAGGTGCTCTCACCCATTCGAAGATACTCATCGAATATATCAGCAGCCATTCCATATGAGAGCATGCGAATAGCCGCGGAGCATTTTTGGTAGGAGGTGAAGCCTAGCGCACCTGTTGCATCGGGCCTGCATTGGAAGTAGGGGTCGTAGTTCCTGACGCCCCGTAGAATGACCAAGAACAGGTCCCTTGACATCCTCGTATCGGCGCCGGAACAATTTTTCCGGAAAGATCGGATTGGTGAGGTGGAAGTAGTCCTTGTGGAGGCGGGCCTGCCCTCGCCACTCGTTGCGCGGCAGGTTTTTCGAGCGCCCCTTCACAGAGCCCCGGTGCTGCGGCCCCGGGTTTGAGGTGAACTCGTGGATCATGGAGGCCGCAGTAGTTGCCAATGTGTGCGCCGAATGATCGGACTCGTCGTCCGAAGTGGAGTCAACGATCTCCGCGCGGAACTTCTCCACCATATGCCACGCGTCCATCTGCGTCGATACGAACTGTTGATCAATGGCCGCGCACAAATCGCGCCGAAAAAACGAGAAGGAAGCTACCGGCGCAATAGGTCGAACAGGTCGTGGGCGGCACGGAAGGGCGGCGCAACCGGCAACGTTTCGCCCGAAAACAGCCGGCAGGTTCGCGCCGGAGCCCCAACCCCGAGTACGATCCTGCACTCCCGCGCGGCGACGACGGTGCCGGCGGCGAGTACTGCGGCGCTGCGGCGGACGGCGGGGATTGGGGCGGGGGCGTCGCACTAGGGCACCAACGAGGGTGAAAAAAGAAATCAGGTCGAAGCGGTCGATTTTGCTCTCGCTGACTTGCGGGACCGGGTAAGAAATGGAGGACGCTCGCGGCGTCCGCCAAGCGTCCGCGGAGACGCAAACCTGGCGCATATTTGGGCCAGGTTTGCGTCTCCACGGACGGGCCGGTCACTTTGCGTCGCCCCGCTGGAGCAGGGCCCAGACGCATTTCCGGTCACGGCGGACGAAAACGGTCGCTCAGCGACCATTTACGTCGCGCCACTTGAGATGCCCTAATGCTAAATGAGGCAGTTTTGTTGCACTACGCAAACAATATTATTTTATGTAAATATGGGCATGTCCTGATGCTCTGAGTGTTATCACGCAAGAATCAAGTGATGATTTTTTAATATGTTGGTTTTCACTTGGAAGTGTGAATCCAGCTGAGCTCTTTTCCTCTTCTAAAAGCGAGGACTGCGGTGCAATTAGCTTCAGTATTATACAACTTCACTTGGAAAATAGGAGATGATAGGTATCTATACCCGGGAATTCAATTCGGCTCCGGGGTGCGTATGCTCCCTCTACCAAAAATACATATTTCGAAATATCAAAAAAATTGGATAAAAATTCTACATGTACATCTCCATAATGTATGTGCATTCGCTAAGTTTCACGAAAAATAAAAATTTTTGTGGTCTATGTAAAAAAGGAGAAACTTTATCTTGTAAAAAGCGTTATTTTTAGCACTGAATTTTGTCTTTTTTACACACGTCACATGATAAGTCGATTTTTTATGAAACGACTTTGTGAGCGTGTAGCATGTGAAGATGTACGTACAATTTTTTTTTTCAATTTTTCAAAATTTAAAATGTACATAACATGCATTTCAAAATATAGGGAGCATATGCACCCATGTTATAGAAGACATAATAACAAGTTAAAATATTTCATCTTGCAAAAACACGATTTAGGATAACCTAATGCATGTATTCTAGAATTATCCAGTTTTAGTTTGACCATACAAATACAAATGGATACTTTTTCAACTAATAATATTCAGAGATACAGATTATAGCAATCCAAGAAAAATAAAGGAAAAATCCTAAAACACGATTTTGGTAACCTAATGCATATAATCTAGAATTATCCAGTTTTAGTTGGACCATACAAATACAAATGGATACTTCTTCGACTAATAATATTCAGAGATACAGATTATAGCAATCCAAGAAAAATAAAGGAAAAATACGTTAAAAAGAATTTTCGAAGAAAATGATAGAAAATGTTTTCGTAATTTTCGAAAGATGTAAAGTTCGTCAATTCGATGGTGCATACAAGCACCGGTTGGGGTGGTGAGATTAAAAAACGGCCGAGGATATCGACGCAAAGGCAACATTGCGAAGGGAGGTACAAAACGAGAGGCTCAAGGCCACCAAGTACCGTTCTAATTGTAGTCGGGGGGGGGGGACGACGACGCAAGACAATGAAAGAGACCCCAATACCTATACAACTACAAAGCAGGGTACATGGCAAAGGGAATGATGATCCTGTGCCCTTGGTGGGGAAAAAGAGGGTGAGAAAGATAGCCGCAGCATAGCGCGGGCACTTAGCTAGTTTATTTAGTTTTGGCAATAAAAAGGTCTTTAGTCCCGGTTGACGACACCAATTGGGACTAAAGTGCCTCGCGTCTGCCTCACCCTAGCTGCCACCCACCGCAACCCCTTTAGTTCAAGTTGGAGACACCAACCGGGACTAAACACCCGTTTGAATCGGGACTGTTGCTAACCGTGCCCCGTCCAGCGTCCTAGCCATTGGAACCAGGACTAATGTTCACATTAGTCCCAGTTTAAAACACGGCCGGGACTAATGATCCAAGCAGCTCAGAACAAAAGACATGTTTTCTACTAGTGTAAATTAAACATCTTCTTGACAAATTAGAAGACGCACGCCACCGGGCGGTCATATCTGGAACTTCACTGCAGGTAAGAGAAATAGAGAGGGATCTCCATGAGCATTATGAAAGAGAAGAAGTTATGTTTCGACAGAGAGATCGAGTGGAGTGGCTCAAGGCTAGGGACAGATACTTGATATTTTCAATATCGGGCCTCTCACAGGAGGAGGAAGAACACTATTCATGATATGTGCAGAACGGACGAGAGTTGTTGCTCGACGGATGAGGAGATGAGAGCGCTGGATTGATCCTTCTATGCGGATCTATATGCATCGAAGGGTGTTAATAATTTTAATGCGATTCTCAGAAACATGGAGCAGATGCTCTGTGAGGACATGAATTCGAAGCTACTAATGCCATTCTCGAATGAGGAAATCGAGCATGCCCTTTTTCAGATGGGACCAACCCAGGCTCCTGGGTCAGATGGGCTTCCTGCACTCTTCTATCAACGCCAAAGGGCATTCGTTAAGGGGGAGGTCTTCAGTGATGTGAGGGATTTCTTGGGGGGAGACAATATCCCTGAAAATTTTCACGATATTATTATTGTGCTGATCCCCAAGGTGAGCTCACCAGAGCTCCTAACTCAGTTTCATCCTATAAGCCTCTGTAACGTATTGTACAAGATAGCGACAAAGGTGATGACCAATAGGCTGAAGGTTATCCTTCCTACTCTGATCTCGGAAGAGCAAAGTGCCTTTGTGCTCGGGAGATTGATCACAGATAATATGTTTATTGTATATGAATGTGCTCATTCCATTAGAAAACGGAAGAGGAAAAACCATTGTGTGGTGTGAAGCTCGATATGAAAAAAGCTTACGATATGGTGGAATGGATATTTCTTGAAAATATGATGCTAAGTATGGGTTTCGCACAAGGCTGGGTTGACATGGTCATGAGATGCATCAGATCGGTGCGGTTTTCCGTCAGATTAAATGGGGGTTTCTTCTACGGGGTTTAATCCCTTGAGAGGTCTTCGTCAGGGGACCCACTCTTCCCATACCTCTTTTTTGTGGAAGGTTTTTCTACCCCGCTCAAGAAAGTTTAGGAACAGAATATCCTGAAGGGCACTCAATTTGGATCAGATGGGCGTTATATCAACCATCTTTCATTTGTGGATGACAACATCGTTTTTGTTGAGGTGTAGGTTGAATTCTTGAACACGTTAAGAAGGGTCCTCCAGGACTATGAGGTAGCTTCGGGGAAGAAAGTCAACCTCCAAAAATCCTCTATCTTCTTTGGGGATGGTTATACTGAAGAAAGGAAAGATGAGCTGAAGCAGGCATTAGGGGTTGAGTCTGAAGCGTTAAGCGTGGGTACCTCGGTCCACCAACGGTGATGGGCAAGTCCAAGGATGGGTGTTTTCAATATATCATTGAACGCTCTGGAGCCAAGGTCAGTGGTCGGAAAGGGCAAGGGCTGTCGAAAAAGGGCAAGGACATTTTAGTAAAATCTGTTCTACATGCAACCCCACTTACCCCATCAGTTGCTTTAAATTCAACAAGAAGCAGTGCAAGAAATTGAGCTCCATTGCCTCTGATTTTTGGTGGGGTGATGCTGATGGTTCCCGCCGAGTTCACTGGATCTTGTGGGATAAGATGTGTAAGCCAAAAAGAGCGGGTGGAATAGACTCTGCTGGCCAAGGAGGCCTGGAGGATTTTAATGGTGCCAAACTCGTTGTGCACCAGATCTTTGAAAACTCGATACTTCATGCACTCTGATATTCTGCATGCGGGCTGCCCGGGACGGGGCTCTTTTTCATGGAGGAGCATCCCTACTGAAGAACTGTTTATTCTGGTTGATCGGTAACGGTTCGAGTATGAATTTCTGGACTAGCAACTGGATCCCTAGAGCCGGGTCTCAATGGCCACTGGGTCGTAAACCGGAAACTCATGTGGAGGGTGTGAGAACAGTTTCAGATTTAATCTCTGATGATGGGACAGAATGGAATGTCACAAAGCTGCTACAGTTTTAATATGAGTTTGATGTGCAGGATATTCGTAAAGTTGCTATCGGAGGGCTGTCCATGAATGACTGTCCAGCTTGGAACTATATGAAGAATGGAGTGTTCTCTGTCACGTCTGCTTACCATTTTCAAATGAAGCTGAGGAAACTCCGGACTGGTCGGAGTGAATCGTCGTCTTCGGTTGATGAGCACAAAGGATGGTTAGCCCTGTGGGGTGCCAAAATTCCTGGCGAGATCAAAGTGCACATATGGAGGTTAATTTGTAATGGTTTGGTGGTCGTCTATGAACTTTAGAGGAGGATGATTAAAGCTGTGATTTGTTGCGTGGCATGCGAGCGTGAGGAGAACAAATAGGTATCTCGCTGATTAGATTGTATCAGGTATGGCTGGCAAGGAATGATGATGCGCAGGAGTACAAAGCCAAGAACCTGGAATTAGTCGCGAGGCGTGCTATTTCATTGATTGAGGAATGGCATGATGTTCAGGCCCCAAAGCCAGCCAAGGTATTGAAGCCGAACGAGCGCTGGCTCCCATCAATGGTTGGTTGGGTGAAGGTGAACTCGGACGGAGCTATGGCGAAGATGATGGACAAAGGCGGTGAAGGTGTGGTTCTTAGGGATCATGATGGACGGTTCTTGGCTGGAACGTACCATTTTTTCTCCTCTCTTTCAAACTTGAGGAAGCCAAGCTGCGAGCGTGTGAACAAGGGCTGAAGCTGATCAAGCGTCTTAAATTGGACCATGTGATTCTGGAACTAGATAGTACGTCCGTGGTGGCGAAGTTAAACAACAATGAGATGGACAGATCTGCACGCTCATGGGCTCTTGGTTCAGATACTGAAGAATGCCATCCAAGAGATTGACGGCCATGTGGTTAAATGGGCAAGGCGCTCAGCTAATTCTTTTGCCCATAACCTAGATAAGGAGGGTTGCGGCTCAGAGCTTAGTAAAACTTGGTTTTTGTTTTTCTAGATTATACTAAGGATGTTCTAGACTTTGACTCATACTCCGTTTACTAAAGGCCGCAACTGCTTTCCCTAAAAAAAATTCTTGGTACTTCGTATGGCACGATTAATTTCAATGGATCCAACTTTGGAGAGATATTTCTTAAAAATTCGTAAGATCAATCAAACATGTATAAGCATATAGTAGATGATTTAGGTTACATGACATTGTACCTATTCCTTGTGATTTTGAAAGCCAAGGACTACACCGGGTTGCGCCCATCATGACGTAGTTGGACTTTAAAAAAAACATTCCTAGAAACGTTGGATGTCTGGACCGACCTATCTAGATGATTCATATTACTCTAAATTTAAACTGAAGGCCTAATATTTATTATGGATCGGTTTACGAAAGGCTTCTGCAACTCAGCCAGAACCACCTTTGTAAGGCCTTGCCTTTTACGCAAAGGACATCAAATGTGTATGCACATATTCCTCTCTCCCCCTCAAAGAAAATCATAATTTGTTTCACACTGAGCCCTTGTATAAAATTAAAGAAAGAGCTATGCTAATATCATACTTGCGTCCAAAATTCTATGTATTCATAAAATCAAATATCTTCGCCATTGCATAATAACCCAATCTATCTACCATATACCAGCAGTAACAGGAAGCAAATTTCGGATGCCCCAGGTTACAAAGTTTCATCTATGTATAAGGATCTGATGACCCAAGGACCTGTGTTACCTATCCTTTCTTGGCTCTGGAAAAGCTGCTGCCAAGAGAAGCACAAAGTATTTTTTTGGCTTCTATTTCACAATCGTCTGAATACTAGGGCCATGTTGCAGCGCAAGCGCTTCTTCTTGCCTGACTACACTTGTGTCATGTGTGGTGGAGCTGATTTGGAAACAAGGGATCACTTGTTCTTCACCTGCCCCTTTGCAGTTCATTGCTGGCAATACTTATGTCCTGGGTGGGTGCTACCTCTTCTTTTCTAATGGACATCTGGTACTTCAAGAGGTGGTCCAGAGCCTAAAAGTACAGATAAAACAGCCATTCTTCATGGAAATTATTATGCTGATTTCTTGGTCTATTTGGACGATTCGAAATGAATTCATTTTCAAAGGAGTTGCTCCTAACCTCTACCGTTGCAAGCACAAATTCAAGGAGGAATTGGCACTTCTGATCTATAAAGCCAAGAGGAAGTCCTATTCTGGCCTTAAGGCCTGGGTAACGAATTTTCTATGATTATTCTGTATCTTAGTGTAGTTTAGATTTTTTTGCTTCTTTAGTGCTACTCTCTAGCACTTTGTATTCTTTCTTTATACCCAAAATCAATAAAAATATAAGCAGTGAGGAAACTCACTGTACAGCTTCAAAAAAAAACAGGAAGCAAATTTAGTGTGCATTTTTTCACCATTACCTAATCATCCCATCATTGAACTTGTAGTAGCAGAGAGAAAATTCAAGAAAAAATTCTTTAGCATTACATCACAAAAAAATTTAACAATCCTATTCAGTGTAAACATTGGATGGAATTTCTGGAATATTTCTTTCCTGCAGTAAACCTTGATTAATAACGTGTATACGCTCAATGCAAAATTTAACAGATCAGGCACATAGGCTGCATAAAAATTAAGAACCTAAATTTGGAATCATAAACTACAATTGACTGAAAATCTTGTGTTCTGAAGTGTTTATAATTTTTTATATATTGATCATAGGTATTGTTTAATCCAAAACGTACATCCAACATGTTTTTGTTCCATAGGATTTTTAAATATTTCAATTTTTTGATTTGTATAATTGCAATACACAGGCTTCTCCCTAACTGGTCTGGAGTACATCTTAATAAAATATTGTTGACTCCAACTTTTTGGATATATTTATATGTCTATCTTAGGATGAAGCAGCCATCATTTCAGTTCTATAGCTTGTAAGGGCATCTCCAAGGGCACCTTACCTCTCACATAACCTCTCACGTATCCAAAACTATAAAGTTTTCTCCATGAACAATAAAAATTGTGCCTATGGGACCTTCCAAACCATTGAAATTCGTCAATTTGACAAGATACCTCTAAAACCAAGCTCAGATTTGAGATGTAAGATTTCTCTGAGAGGAGATCGATCTGTCCAATGGACAAGCTACATCATAAGCGAAGAGGAAAAATGCCTTGATTTAACATGAGCTGCTCCTATTATGACCCGCCTCGCTAGTGCCAGTTGAGCCAGCCATTTCCCACCATGTTGTCGCTACCATATCACGCGAAGAGACCATGACACAGCTCTCACATCCATTGTGTTTATCGTCCTTACTGCCGAGCCCTCTCACCTCCCATGTCCAGTATCGTCAATGCATAGAGCCTCACTCTTGCTCCACCACTCCGCGCCTCTTGTATTCTCCAAGGGTTCGCTGCCTCTTCCTCGAGCAACTCCTCTGCCTCCTATTACATATCCAGCGATGGCAGCTGCCCCTCTGCCTCTAGCGTATTTGTATAGAGCACATATAATTTTTTATTTTTTATTTCATAATGTATGTGTGTTTTATTGTTTGGAATTGAAATGGACGATTGATTATAGATATTTTACTCGTTGATACAAGTCAGATTAAGAGCTTTGATGGGTATTTATAGTGATACATTGAATAACCTTTGGATAATGATGATTCCGACGACAAGTAACGTCAGATTGGGGAGGCAGTGAAAGTAGAGGGGAAAGATAGCGGGGCAAGGACTCCTATAGAGTGAGTACTTTGCACCCAATGTGGTTTTAAATTTTAACTCATCAGAAGTTTCAGCATTGCTTTTAACATGGCCTATCATGTGTTTATGCGTACTCTATATGGACTACATAAAGATGAAGAAAGATTGCACTAGACTGCATGGGTTTTCATCTATGCAGAAATGCACCATTGCTACTCTTGGGTCAGCGTGTCCTTGTTTTTGACCTTCACCGCGAGGTCGCCGATGTATGCTTAAACATTGCAGCCGATTTGTGGTCATAGGCAGGGACACATGGCCTGCTGGAAAGTGGCCCCGACATTCATCGGGCTAAAGGACACGCAGGTTTAACAGTAGCAAACTTCAAGCATGATAAATACAATATTTACTGCGTCTTCTGCAGCCATCTTGAATTGATGGTACCCAAAGAACGCATCGAGGAAGCAGAACAAATCACAACCCACTTGTAGTCGACTACATGGTCTATTTGGAGATGTGGGAACATGTCCTTTGTGCAATCCTTGTTTATATCGTGAAGTCGACACACATCCTTTTCTTTATGATGTGGATTTTGGGAACCACAATGGGGTGGGATACCGATGTTGGGTGAAGAACCTCTCGGATGACTATCACATTTTTGAGCTTCCTCACTTCTGCAGAGAAAATCTTTCTTCTCTTGCGACTGGCAGTGCATATTCGGCTTCACGGGATGCGCTCTAGGGCACACCTCCTGGCGGTGTTCGGCCACCTCCATAGGTATCCTGGGAAGATCCGAAGGCTCCTAGGAGAACACATAAGAGTTATCTTAGAGAAAGACGATGAGCACACATTCATGCTCGATGGACAGGTGGGCCCAGATGGTCACCGGGCTCTTCCTGTCCTCAAGTAGCAGGGACACCTTCTTTCTCAGCCTTCTGTCCTCTTTAAGTTGCAACTTCCTTGATGGCATCGGGTCTTCTCTCTTGCATGCTCTTTTTTCGCGAAGGGGCCGGTGTCTGGGTTATGTCAAATACAGTATATCGCGAAACATGCTTAATCTAGCAAGCCCGTGTGGCCCACTTGGGTGGTGAAGATATCAAGGTGAAGATGGAGGCCCAGTAGAATAAGGAAGGCCTAACACGGATTTCAAAAGGTTCAAGAAGAAAGAATACTTGTATTATCATTCATAATATTCCTACCAACATAGACTAGGAATCCTTAGTCGGTTAGGTCATTACGTCCGTCAAACCTTAGGTCCAAGTGCTTTTTTATGCTGGCCTAGGAGAAGAATTCAAGGCAGGACTCAATACGGAGAACACATCATTGTAATCTGGACTCTTTGTTGATATAGTAAAATCTAGGAGCAGGTAATGATCCTCCACAGAGGGGAGATGTACCTGGGTAAACTGCTAAGTTACATCGTCCTCAGCATTGCAGTCGTCTAGTTCAACTAATAACCCCAAGTGGTGAGTACCCCTTCATGGCACTATGATCATCAAGGCAACGCCAGCTGGAGCTAAGACACTCGGCTCCTTCGAACTCTCATCATGGGGCGAAGGAGACGAGATGGGTTCGGCCTAGGCTTTGGCTCCTACGGAAATGTCATCCCTATGCTTCTTCTTTAGAAACGATATGTCATCCTCGTAGTCAAGCATAATCGTGTTCATCCCCCATCGTGTAGGGACCTTCAGGGCCTTGTATGCACAGATGGATACCGTCATTAACTTTTCCAATATGGGTCACCCCAGGATCAAAGGTGGCGTTGTCAGTGCTATAGTTTCATGTGTTGCCGAATGTGAAAGGCAGTGTGATCTTCCCTAGTGGCTGAGTAATTAAGCTTGGGGTTGATACCTTGGAATACTATGGTGGGGCAAAGCCGAGCGCCGGAGATTCACTTCTTCTCCATGAGCTTGGTGGAAAGGAGGTTGAGATAACAGCCCCTCCTCCAACACCCGACGTGTGGCCTAGACGGTACGCATTGTCAAAGTTGATGGGAGCCGCTGACCACCTTGGCGGGGGCCAAACCCTATGGTGTCGCCCAACCTTTTCTCTCTGGGTGGGCCACTGGAGTCACCACATCAGATGGGGGTGCAGACACTCCCGTCCCCATGGAATAAAGTCATGTCACCGTATTGCCAGACATCGACCATCTCTGGGCCCCTAACTCATGAAAGTTGTGGTGGTACCTTTTGGCCCTCCCATCGCTGTATCGCGGGTCGTGGTCTGGTGGAGGTGTCACAACTGGCCGCCGTCTCGAAGAATATTTTGATGCTCTTATTGTCATCCATGCTCTTATTGTCATCCATTTCTGGCGTAGGATTCCCTACACCACAATGGGAGGAGAGTGCCTGGTAAATAGCATTCTGAGGTACCGTACCAGGTGTGTCTAGACGGGTGCTCCTCGGGCAGGTACTCGCCACCCTTTCTTCACTTGGTCCCACTTGTGAAGACATTGCAGACTGGGTAAATCCATGCGAGCCAGCGTGCACAGTCCAAGGGGTGCAATGACGCAATCTCGAGCAACGCCAGCACGATGGTAAATTCTTCGATTGGCCCTCTGAGTCCTGGAGGCGGTGAGGTCGGTTGGCGTGGCTGCCCAGGCACACTTGGTCGTGTGGTCGTGGGCTTTGGATGCACGCGCCGGATCACTCTCCTCTTTAGAGTGGACCTCCTGATTCCCCACGCGCAGCCGTAGAGAGGCCCTCTTTCCACAAGACAAGTCCATGTGTGTTTCTCATCAGACGATGACGCGCCCTACCTGACATGCAAGATGTCACGGATGCATTCGCGTCACCAGTGGTGATACCACCCCCTTATTGTCTCGGTATGGGGCTTCAACATGCTTCACACAATCTCAAAGAACACAACAAACGAAAACACAATCTTTACCTAGGTTTTGGCCTCTCTTGCGAGGAAACAACCCTATCTTGCTTATTTGAATTACGTGTGGAATCGTCGTGAGTATACAATATTGAACACAAGTTTTTGGGGAAGCTCGTCGGTCCATCTCTCTAAGTAGAAGAGGATTTGTCGTGAAGCCTCTCACTTCCTTAGCAAAATCTCGAGAGGTCGAACTGGTCCCCTACCTTGGTCCTCCATTTATACTACATGGGACGACATCAGTGCACTATACTATGAGCCCTACATGCATCCCTACATGCATCGCACGACGCATATGTTTGTGGCGCATGCCAGAAGGCTGGCACCCTCCAGAAGGTGCGACACTCGCGGTGGCC
Organism: Lolium rigidum; assembly: GCF_022539505.1. Taxonomy (NCBI): domain Eukaryota; kingdom Viridiplantae; phylum Streptophyta; class Magnoliopsida; order Poales; family Poaceae; genus Lolium; species Lolium rigidum. The sequence goes on along the minus strand of NC_061512.1, from coordinate 77,482,403 downwards.
CATGGCGGGATACGTGGCTAGGTATGAGCGGACGCATAGGTTGGGCCTGGTGGGTCGTGGCCCACCCCAAAATTTGATAAAAGAACATTCTACCCTTAATTTGACAAATATTGGCTACATATATTTACTCATTTGACAAGTTTTTATCACAATTAGGGGGGCAATTTTTTTTTAGGCGTGCCCACCCTTTAATTGTTTGATGCATCCGCCACATGCTAGGGATGGCCATCGGCCGGCTCGCATGGCTGACACTACTCATCCCTTCCACATCACCCCTACACCATCCACCGAAAATTCGCTAGTATCCTAGGGCTAGCGCCAGATGTCGAAGGGGTTATGGCAACCTTTGTAGGACATGAGTGTTGTATTGACATCCTGTCTCTTGGGTCTCCATGCCCTTGTCCTTAGATGAAGCCTTGACTTCGACGGGGTGTCTTACGCTTGTCCGACTCTTGGGCACCCTGGTTCCCATGGTCCCAACAGAATTCCATTTGCATTTGTAAAAAATTACCCAAACAAAATTGAAATTGTTTTGAACCAGGTTGAGAAAAATTAAACAAGCTAGTCCGCGCAAATTTAAATTTCTTCAGAATTACTACAAAGTGAAAGAAAATCAATCAACTTATTTATTTAATTTAACGGTACATATTACCCTGACCGTGTTTCGTCCCATGGCGAGGTAAGCTTTCCTCCATTTTTCCGTTTATATGCATAATTTTAATTTGATTTTAAATTAGTTGAGTGTTCATGGTGAGTTCAAGAACTTCGGAAATTTATGAGGCTGCACTGGATTATTTTCAGATAAAATATATGCAAACCTTGTTTCCTTTTTTTTCATCTCTAAGAGTAAAAAAAAGATTGACTCAAAACTGGATTTGAAGTTTGAATTACCTTTCCATTGCCGCTCATTTGCGCTGGAGAAACCCCATCGCGTTTCCTTCCATTTCTAGCTGCCTGAAGGCATATAAACGATCGACCATCTCCAAGCCGCCGGCAGCACCAACCCTAGCTAGCCGCAAAATGGAACCGGTTTCCCAGCAGCAGCTCCATGTTGCCGGCGCCGGCGCCGCCGGCAACGATGCCCCAGCAGCGGATGGGCCGGACTGGGAGAACCTGCCCCCCGAGCTGGTGTACAAGGTGGCCGACATTGTGTTGCGCTCAGAGGTGAGGGGTTACTTCCGTATGAGAGCCGTGTGCAAGGCATGGAGAAGCGCCGCCGTCTGAGAGCCGTCTGCATGATCTGGGAAAAGCGTGGTTCATAAACGGTATCACCGGCGCCGCCAAGGCGCATGTATCCGACTAGGATTAAATCACCGAGTATATCGTCCTCATAGTTCGACTCGGCATCGAGGAGTCCTAGTATACTATATGCATTGTAATCGTACCCTGTAAACACCGTGAATCGATGAAGCTTAATTTAATGTTTCACTTCGCGACGTTGCGTGCGTGCGTTCTGTGCTAAACTGCTAATCGATCAAGCAGCTTCGTCGAGGTACTCGGCCGCATGGGCGCTAACATCTTTCCAGAGTACGGAGACATCGTTGCCAGCGCCGAGGGCTGCCTGTTCAACCCGGTGAGCAGGGACGTCTCTGACCACAAGGGCAACCAAATTGTTGCCCAGCTTACGACGGCGAAGGTACTCCGCCGCTGGAATCGTTTACGACGGCGAGGCTGATGCTGGATCCCACTGTGGAGCTCTCTATGACGGCGGCGGGCGGGACATAGGTCTCTTGTATGCCAAGCCTGGCGACCCCTTGTGACAAATGTTCGCCGTCGAGGAGGAGGGCGGCTTGGCGATGTGCGTCGGCGGCCTGGAGATGTTCTCGAGTTGGAGCTCCAACCACAGGCCCGCAGCCTCACCTGGCTATAGGCAGTAAGGCAGGAGGCCCGCCATAGGTGCTTGTCGTGAGATCCTACCCGGGACCATCACTTGATGAGCTGACGACCGAGGCGAAACAATGGAAGAAATTTCGTGAATTTTTTTTCTGCAATTACCTTCATGAAAATACGTATACGTTAGTCTAAATATTTTCAGATCAAACACATCCATACACTGAATGAAAATGAAGAACCAAGCTTCTAGATCATAAACTACAAATCAATGAAAATGATGTCTTCTGAAGTTTTTATATTTAAAATTATTTATTATATCTGTTGATTTATCCACAAGCCCGGATTTTCTTGGGTTATCGCTGTTTTCTCAAAAAAAAAATCACATTTATGAGTTTCGGAAAGATGTGAAAAAAGGACGTATCCCATAAACGTGCAAAATATCAATTGAATATACTTGAATTTCAGCTGTACAAGAATGACAAAAGTGTGGATCTGAGTTTGCATATTTTAAAATCTTAAAATTTCATCAGATTTTGTCATTTTAATGTAGCCTACAATGCAAATAATTTCGCATTGCGGTTTGCATGCTTGCAGGTTACAACATTGACTATGGACATAAATTTCCCATAAATTTTTAAAATTGTAATATGAGGTTAACTTATTTTTAAAATGAAGGAGCACTTGTCCTCTCAGGAGACAAAGATACTTTCCGTTTATCCACGAAGTACATCAACAATGTTTGTGTTCATGGGGATTCTTAAATAGGTCAAAAAAAATTTATTGTACAATTGGAATAAATAGGCTTTTCCCTAACTCGTTTGTACTATATCTGTCGCGTCTCGCCTACGCTGACATCAGGATGAGCACACCCCCGTTTTGTTGGGCAGTGGACACGAAAGCGTTCCGGTCTCAACGCCTCCTTAGAAATTTGCTAAGATGGGCAAAAGACATACACAAAGCACACACGAGCATTTTTTACCTAGGTTCGGGCCGCCCTCTTGCTAACAACGCTACCTTCTGCTTTGGTGGATTCTCTGGTGGTGTCGGGAGGATGATTTCTCTAGCTTCTACACCTCCCGGGCTTCCTCTTTCTCACGTATGATTCTCTCCACAAAGGCTGGTTCTCTCCTTCATCACCATTAAGCTCTTCTCGTCTCCAATGGCTAACTTGGATTGACCGAACCTCCAACCGTGAACTAGTGGTTGAATTGTGTTGTTGACAACGAGACAAGAATGATGTGAATTGTTGATGATGAGACAAAAATGATGTGAATTGTTGATGATCATGAGACATGGGACATGTATATAAGACATGCTATATATATGAGGTAAATGAGTTGCTATTGGTTTGCCGAAATATTGATTCATTTCTATTTTGGCACATTTCTAGCACTCCATATATGTCTTATTTTAGCAAAGATCATGCCGAAATTTTCTATGTTACTAACTACTTGCAATTGACTTTAGTGAATACATGTTGACCAAAAAGCACGACGACGAGGTAGATTGTGAAAAAGAATATTTAAGACGACAGGGATATTACTGGCAATATTTAATGTATGATCCGTGACAGCCCTGTATGGATGAGGTCATGGATGAAGAAGAGGAAGATAATAGTACTAACAATGAAACCGGGGAGAGGAACCGGACCACCGATGGCAGGGATGGCAGCCTAACCACCGATGGTTGGGGTGGCAACTAGACCACCGATGGTGGGGATGGCAATCGGACCACCGATGGTGGGGATGGCAATCGGACCACCGATGGTGGGAATGGCAATCGGACCACCGATTCTGGGGATGGCAACCGAACCACCGATGTTGGGGATGGCAACCGGGCCACCATGGTGGGGCTGGCAACCTGACCACTGATGTAATCCAATCGACGAGGACACGAAAGTTCAGGCGCCGAAACAGGCTCCCTACAAAAAGGGAAGATGTCCATGAAGTAGACGTGGCCAACAGTGAGCCGTTACTTCCGGAGACGGTTGCAGCGAGCTAAGGCAACAACTTAGGATGCATTCTCCGAGACACTGTTTTGATCAACGAAACAATGTTAAGGGACCATAGGAGGCACCATTTGCAAACCCTACTCACTACGAAGTTGCACAAACCTTACAGGTTCCCGAAGGATTACAATGACGAAACATATCTCAGTGGCAATCTGGTCAACACCAAACCTCTCACCAAGTTTACCAAGGCCTTAAGCAGTTGGAAATCCAGGTTGAGAGAATTGATTCTTGATGGTAAAGATTTCAGCGAAGTCAGCATGGCATATCCGCAGATCACAGAGAGGATGAGTGGACAATATTCAAGGAGACATCCGCAAAACCTGCGACACATGATATGCGGAATTGGGGTTTGCAGATGAGGGACAGGAACTTAGGTCCCCACTATCTCGGAAGCCGTGGTTACTACCGCAAGGTGCCCAAGTGGAGGAAGGAGGACGCTAACAATGCAAGAGATGACATACCTTCTCCCTAGGAGGGGTATGGAAACCAACGGGAGAAAGAGTTTATAAGAGCTCATTACCGTCGTGAGAAATCTGGGAATCTTGTCACGTCTACGAAAATGCTAGATTTACAACGGGAAATGGTAGTTAGTTTACCGCTTAGCTTATAACCTATTTGGCCACATTTCTTAATGTTTCTCATTCCTTGTGCAGAAGGCCATGAAACTTCAAAGCTCCTCGTCGGAGGGTTCGGCCCTGTGGGACACACCTTTTAACCGGGCGTTGAACAAGGTCCTGGGCAAGGATCTTGGCAAAAATCAGGCAACTAGCCGTGTGGTAGGCGCCGGAAGTTGTGCCAAATGGGATTACTATTACAATGAGAGCAAGGACGTGCAAAAGGAGAGGAAGAGAACCGCCCAGTCTTCTATCGAGGACAAAAAGACTAGATTGCTCGTCCAAGACGAACTTGCAACCCAGTTTCAAGCCATCCTTCCTACCATGGTGGAGTCATTCCATCATTGGTACGATGGGGGTCAAAAAGGGCCGTTTCCAATTCCCATCTTCAACGCGAGCAACTCGAACAACGGGGCGCAGCCTAATGAACCTACCTTTGAGACTCCGCCCGCTGATGCACCTGGTGGGAAGCATTCACCGGCTGGTACTACGCCTTTTAGCACCCCCTCCGTCGGCTCTTCCATGCCTGACGACGACTGTGTTTCAACATTGGCTCAGCTTGAAGCTTTCACGGTAATTAAGTGTCGCATCCCAACATATTCGTTTTTAATTTGTTGCCTTTACATCCGGTCGTCGTTCGGATCTCTAAGACCCGACGTACTTTCACAGGACCACTCTGTTCCATGCATTCTCCTACACTATGTGGATGGTGAGTTGAAGGATGTCACAAAGGGTAACATCATTGAACCACAACAACGCAAGAATCATAACGTGGATATGGATCCTGACGTGTTCAAGCTTTCCATCGCTTGGGTGTTACCGGGTTACGAAGACTTTGATCCTCCCTTTCAGCCTCAAGAAGCGAATTCTCAAATGGTTGTAGGACAATGCAAAAATTGGACCTTACTCTGGCCGAAAAGCCAAATCCGTTTGGGGAATGATACCACCCCACATACAACACCTGCACTCGGTCCGACGCCGACAAGCGCTCTTAAGACCACTACGCAAGCATAACCATTAGTTCTATGCAGGCCTGAAGTAGGAGATCTAAGCGATGTGGTGGCTGATGATGCTAGCATCACGGCACCACAACACAATGATGTCCACGATGATTTCCATGAGTTTATTGATGATGGACCTCCTTGGTCTCGATTTTTGAATAGCATCATCGTCATCCCGATACTCGTATGGCTGATGTTGAACATGACCTTTTTATTCCGTGCCAGAAGTCGGTGTTGTTTAGTTCCAAGGATACATCGCCAACTACCTTCACCGAACCACCTAAAGTTGATATTATATCCCCTAACAATCTGCGTGTTGTGGCCGGTGATGCAGTGAAGGGATTTGTTATGGATCATAATAAGAAGAGGAAAAGAAGTAATAAGGTTGCGCCAGTATTCAACAGACAGCCTCCTCCGAAGATGACCCGGGTTAAGGACAAGGTAAATTTCAATGTGCGAATATATCATGTCGTGGTGAACCCATCCTTCCATCTGCTATGATCAGATCCTTAATACGGGACCTGAGCAGTTTGCATGATGTTATACTTACAAAGAAGAAACATATGCTCAAATTGAAGGACGATCCAAACTACCTGGTTTCTCGGTTAAGGTGCCAACGGGCTTGGGCTTTGTTGATACATTCCCACGGACGTGTTCTTCCTGTGGTTTGAACACATCTTTGACATGTTGCACATGAAATCACTCGATGACTCCCTAGTCCGCCTATATGATCTCCATCTAGCCCACTTGGCCGTGAGAGAGCAACTCGAGGACATCGCGATAGGTGACCCCTAATACATGCATGAACACCAGTTGGTAACCATGAGGGCCATGTAGTCATGATGTAGTACATCGAAGATTTCATGGTGAAGAATAAGAAGAAGAAAATCATGCTACTGCCTTACTTTCCCAGGTAAAGCTATTTGCTAGCCAACATAACAAGTTTTACTACACTTCCATCATTATTTTGAAAATACATGAACAGTAGATTTGAGAATGATGGTTTCTTTGAATTGTTTTTGCCTAGAGAACACTACATCATCACTGTTTTCTATCCAGAAGTTTCGCAAGCCGTGTTTCTGGACTCGTCCAGGATCAATGACCCGAAGAAAGAGTGCTTCGAACTCAAGAATCTTCTAGATGATGCTATATGCGGCTTCTCCATGATGGGAGGCAACCTCAAGAAAACGGTACGCAGATCAGGTAAGAAGACGTTCAACTATAGAACCGAATTTACCTGCCTCAAGCAACCACCTAAATGTATGACGGATGCGTACTACATCATCCTTCACATGAAGAACATTGTACGCCAGCACCAAAACCTTATGACACTAACTCAACTCAAGGAATGGGGCAAAGGCAATGCGGACCGCAATGTCGAAGCTCTCAAAGTTGAGTTCTATGGCATCCAGCAGAGTCTTTGTAACATCCCAATTTTGTAAACAAAGAAGAAAATGAATTTTACTTTTTCCAAAAATTGGAGCCAACAAAAACTTTATTTGAGTTCTATCATGTGCATAATGCTCATGCCCAATTGTTGGGAGTTTTGCCATGATGCTTGTGTGAGGTATTTTTGAAATGCTCTAAACCCTAAACCCTACCCTTCTCAAAACCAAAGAGGAACAAATAAAAAGAAAACAAAATAAGGGTGAGACATATGTGGGATTATGGCCATTTGCACCAATAATGGCCTATGCCCTATTTACTTTACCCAAATGGTGAAACCCTCCATCAACCCAACCAACATCAAAGGAACCCAAAACAATGATCCTTTGGATCAAGAGAAATAAAGAAAAAGAAAAGAGAAATTGCAAAAACCTCACATATGGGCCTATGGCCATTTTTGAAAATCTTTAACCTAGGCCATATTAATTTGTGCCAGTGGTTTGGAAACTCATATAAACTCAAAAGAATCCCTTTTGCATCAAAGAAACCAAAATCAAATCAAAGAAAAATCAAAATCAAGTGACATGTGATAATGGTCACATGTGAAAATTTTAACATCTTACCCACTTTGAGCCCCTGGATTAAGAGATTCTTAAACCAAACTCTCCCAACTCTTTGCACCTCATTCAAGACCTCATCAAGATGAAAACTTTTGATGTTGACCACTTTGACTAGTTCCTTTTCTATTGCTTATTATAAGGATGCAAAGTGGCAATGTTGAATGAGATTCTAGATTACCCCCAACTTTTAGAATTTTCACAAACCATTTCCAAATTTCAAACCCATGCCACCAATGGTTGCCAAAAATTATTTAGATCACTCCTATGTAGAAATTTGGCCAAATTCAAAAACACATGAGACCATTGCTTGTCACATTTGTTGATCACATAGAGTAGATTAGAAGTACAACCACTATTCCATCTACTATTCACCACCTCACCCCACCTATCTTGGCTCATCTATAGTACATTGTACCCTAACAACTCCCTTATGACCTCACCTAGTCTTGCCATGATCACCATGACACAAGCCATGCCAAGTACATGGCATATGTCACATACATTTTGGCTTTGATCCATTGTGCTTGCCCTAGACCTCTCTCACCTTGCTCACCATGTCCAACACACGGGCCTCACACCAGTCAAACATGCCCTGCCCTCAGAGACCCAGAGGATTGCACAAAAGATCACAGAACATGCCATGCCGGCCACCTTGATCACCAACATGCCCAAACCTGCTCCTCTCCTCCTCTCTCTCTCTAACCTTGTCAACCATGCTTGCCTCACTCCCCTGCACCCACTGGCGTGAGCCCTGGCCAAGGAGAAGCCGACAAACGCCAGTACACGCACACGCCCACGACGCCATGACGCGCCAGAGCGCGCACGGCGACGCTCTGGACGCGCCAGTACTCTTGCTCGCCTCGTCGCCTCACACTCTCTCTCGCTCCCTCCTTTCTCCCATGGACCATCCGTCACACCAGCAACCTCCAGGACATCCTCACTGGCTCGCCCGCGCCCTGTAGACAACACCATCATGGGCGACCGTCCGCCACAGTACCCAGGTACACGATGACGACGACGACGCTCCCGTGCTCCGTTTTCAGCGCCCCGACGCTCGTCGTGTCCGCCTCAACGTCTCCTACACGACAAGCCCACTCCCCTGGCCCCGCGTGTCCTCTAGCCCCGTCGTCACCATTGACCTGCTCTGCGCCCCTCGGCCACCTCTCGCCGCTATAAATCCTCACACCATTTCAGTCCCTTCTCCCTTCTGAACCTCCTCGACCACTTCCCCTCTCCAATTACACACTAACTCGCCGGAATTTAGCCAGAGTCCGCCGCTGCAGTAGCTCGACGACGCCGACGATCCCGAGCTCCCCTGAAGCTGCCGTGACCCTCCTTCGACTCGCCGTCATCGACAACATCGATTGCCCGCCTCGCCGACCTCGCTAGAAGCCGGTGAGCCTCCTATCGCAACCCCCTGGCTGCCGGTAGGGTTTGCTCTCCGGCGAGCCCTGTCGAGGAAGGGGACGACCCAGCGCCGTCGATGCTCCTTTTAATCCGACGGCTCGCATCGCTGCATACCGTTTCGGGTTTAAACAGCCGCTGACAAGTGGACCCCATTGTCAGTTGGCCCGCTGCGTGCTGAAGCGTAGCTGGGCCGGCCCAGTAGGTTTTCCCGCGCAGCCCACGAATTTGAATTCGTTGAATTTAATTTTAATACAAATTCCTTACTGGTGCCAATTTCAAAATTTAATAACTTCAAATCTACTGAGCCAAATTTGGTGAACTTTATATCTTTGGAAAGCTTGAGAAATTCTCTAAACAACTACACTAGTTTCAACCCTAGATGTGTTGTAGAATTAAATTAGCAAAAATAACAAGGAAGAGCCTTTTTCAAATTCAAACAATTATTAAAAATCAACCCTAAGTGATTTTGAGTTCCAACTCTCATACATCACATTTCATATTGTCTAATTGTTTATGCAAAAATATGACATGGTTGCTTCATATGATCATGAGCTAGATTCAAATAATGGCTATGTTGTCATTTCTAGCTCATTTAAATCATTTAAATTTTTGATTTTCAAATCTATGAGATGTAACATCTCATTTAAATCATCTTCCCAAGTAATGTGAAGTAAAGTGATGACCTTAGTTGCATTGTCTCATCATTGCTTACTTGAGGATAATAAATCAAAGTAGGATTTAAATTGCATGAGGTATAGTACCTCATTTAAATCATTTTTTCTCAAATGATAAGTGTAAAGTGTTGACCTTGCTCAACATGTGTTCATACCTTATTATTTGAGGAGATTAAATCTTAACAAGATTCAATGAGAGGAAATTATTTCTCCAAGGAAATAAATAGCAACCCTAATAGAATTATAAATGAGAGGAAATGATTTTCCAAACACTAAAGAAGAAACCCTAGTATAATGTTGAGTGATGATTGGGATGATGCTAGATCATCTCGTGTGAGCCATTAAGGCTAATTAGTCTAGTTAAGTATTGTTTGGTGATTGTGTCCTCGTATTCGTTTATAGACGCTAGTACGGGAGACTACCAAGAGGAGGAGGTCTTCTACCAAGAGGAAGAAGAAGAAAGCTTTGATCACTGTGCCAATCAAGGCAAGCTATACTCTTGCAAGTTACCTAAGTGCAAGCTCAACTTGAGCAAGGCACCACTACCATCCTACTTTGTGTTTTACTTTACAAGTCCCAGTTTTTATCTCTCAAAGCTTTTACTTGAATTTCCAAGTCTTACTTTTATAAGTAACTTGAGTCTAGATAAGGAGTAGTGCAAGAATATCAAAGTTAGCCTAGAGAGCTACAAGCTAGTTAGCACCCCTCATGACTAGTTGCTAGTGCTAAAACTAAAATTGACTACTCTAGATGGGAACTTGTGAAATTCTTGACTTTGAAAACCTTGGAATGATGAGTCATTCTATTGAATGATTTTGAAGGTGAAAGTGACTTAAATGAAATGGTGATTTTGATAAAAACTGATGATTGGGTTCGGATGCGATACCATTCCAATTTTTGAGTACCCCCACAATACCTGATTATGGGTAAGGCTTTAGCTGGAAATTTATGTGTCTTAGTATGGGTTCCCTCTGAACAAGCGTCATAGGGGTTATGCCGAGGCTGCCTCCGTTGAAAGTGAAATGATGTGAAATGAGGTGAATGTACTACCCAAGCCCTGTGCAGTTCCCAGGTTGGCAGTTTGCTATCACTGGGAGGCGAAGCTCATGGGGAGAGGTGCCTATACAAGGGTGTGTAAATGAAAGGTTAATGATTGATGATCCGCATACTGAGTTATGATTATTCAGGGCTATCCCTGACGGATGTAATCAAATGTTGTGGCACAAGTGTGCAACCTCTGCAGAGTGTAAACCTATTCGAATAGCCGCGTCCGCGGTCATGGACAGTTGGAAAGGCCATACTGTTCCGTCATCAGAACTTTTCCAAAAAGGTGACATGTGATGGGTGACTTGTGAATTGAACTTGAAAGGTGACTTTGACTTGAATCACAACATAGTTGTGGGAATGACACTAATGTTCCCACTTGAATTAAGTTAGGCAAATGAAGAGTCTTTGTTTACTAAATGCTTATGAAATAAAATTGGATTTATGCAAATAAACCTAGAGCTTAGAACCCTCTCACTTAAACTGTTGATACTTACTCTAGTATTAGTTTGCGAGTACTTTAAAGTACTCACGGCAGTGTCCCTGGCTATTCAAATCGCCAGACTATGAGGAGGAGCACTACTACCAGGAAGACGGACAGCAGGACGTCTACGATAACTAGGACTACTCCTGACGTCAAAAGTTGCCTGTGGAGCAGATGGACCTCTACTACGTACTCCCGCTATTGTGTTATGTATTTGATCCTTATATCAAGTGTTGTAATGAGACTGGATCCTGTGATCCTTTTGATGTAAGACTATTATGGTGTTGTAATGAATGAGGTGCTGTGATATGAACTTATTATGTCTCGCAAAAACAGTCTTCCTGGTATTGCGATGTATGGCATGATAGGCATCTGGACTTAAAAATCTGGGTGTTGACAGTCTTGGTACAATCATCTACAACGATGTTCTTAGACACGAAGGGATGTTCCACGGCGGCAATCCAAAACAACAGGACATAGTTGATCGCTTAAAATAGCAGGGTGACACCAGGGAATTCAACACGCTAGGTGGCATTCTCCCATTCAAGGCGAAATCGATCAAGGCAAAGTCGTTCAAGTGAAGATGCACTTGTGGGGTGTAATAAACTTTATTATGATCTTCAGACTATGATCTTCTGCTTTAAATTTATTCCCGGACTATGAACTAGGGATGTAAACTTTATTCCTAAACTTATGATGCTTTTGCATGACGAATCATGCATGCTTAGTTATGTTCCTTTGTATTGCGGACATTTTTTTGTTGTTGTTGCCTAATATTATGTTGCATATTAATTATCTATGACTTGTCTTATGCATGGATTTGGCTTATGACACATCTATGTTGGGTATAGAGATAGAGAAGAAGTGGTATGGCGTGTACCAAGGTAGGGTTCCTGGAGTGTATGATGAGTGGGATGACTGTCTGAAGCAAGTAAACAGGTTCAAGGGCAACAACTACAAAGGATACAAGAGAAAAGCTGAAGCGGAATCTAAATACATGAAGCACCTGTTAGGGGAAGAGAGGAAGGAGGAAAAGACTAAGGATGAACAGAGGAAGAAGAACTAGAAGAAGACCATCTTAGTCTCCAAAATGTTTCTTGTGATTGCATTTGTGTTGTATGTGATTCTCGTGTGTTAGGTGCATGCTAGTTGTATCTACATGTATACTAACTTATGTATTATTGTGATGAACTTGATGTACTAGTTTGGTACTCCATTGAGGTTTAATTAGTGTAATTATGTTATATCTACCTGTTTTTATTTGAATTGTTTAAATTGTTGGAATAAGCTAGCGTGAAGTAGGAGAACTGGAACCCAACATGAAGTAGTGGTAGAGGGTGGGCAGGTAACATGGCCAGTAAGACCTACTAGCCACGTGCGTGCCCACGCGACTAAAACCTAATTGAAGCGGACGCGTCCTGCACGCGGCATGTAGCATTTTACTAATCGCACGCCCCCAGGCACGCGACTACTAAGCTAATAGCAGCGGGCGAGAAGCGCAATCGACAGGTAAAGAGATTACTAGTCGCGTGCCCAGGTCCTGCACGACTATTAGGTCCTTACCACTGACGAGGTATCAGTCACGTGCTGGGGCCCACGACTATTAGTCCAATTTGGCACGCGACAGGTAGGCTTTTCCCTACTAGTGGGTGGGGAGCATAAGAGGGACAAAATGATTTCAAGAAGGATGGCTTCATAGTCGAACATGCGGATGTAGATGAGGACGAGGAAGAAGAGGTAGCCAGAGCTGGTGGTGAGCAGAGGAGGGATAAAATGAGTACGAGAAGGATGGCTTCACAGTGGATGGGCTGGATGTAACAGACTGTTTTTGCAATTGATTTTTTGAGATGTTGCAATAGAAATAACGGGACGGGATAGTAAGGACGCACATTTAGGCTGTTAAAAGGCCAGCTGTGAGTGGGCCAAAAAAAGGACCAACATAAAACAGGTTTGTCATTATGGGCCATGACAAATGGGCCTTTTCCATACCGGGCCACATAAATTGGGCCATCCTTTAATGGGACGCTATAGTGACTACAAACCTGGGCCCAAAGTCCAGTTCCGTGCCACGTGTGTCCACGTGTCAACAGTTCATTTTGCCACGTGTTGAGATGGTAGTGGGCCTTCTACACGCACATGTTGGTATTCTGAGTGACACGTGTCGACATGCCAATCGCTCTAGGCACGTGTCAAAGTTCGAAAGAAATTCTACATGGCCACATGGTGGGAGGAGGTTAAACTTGAGTGGTCAGCTAGACAACAATGATGACATCATGCGATAGGACTGACAGACCAATCATTGAACTGACATAATGCCTCTGAGGATCCGACCGAGGGACAACAATCCACGACAACCAAGGGTGTCACAACGGAGCGGGCCAGGTGGATTCTGGGGTAGCACAAAGTCGTCATGAATCCATGATGGGCAAGACTAACCGTCATCCCGGTAATCTGTGAGGCGAGGTTCGCCACGGAATTCCAAACCGTCAGCAACGCGTCTCTGTGATGGTTTTTGGCCATTCGCTCACGAACTAAAATCTTTATGGACTTGCGAACTGTTTGTAGTGAATTAGCCCCAACGAGAGCCCCCTTCCCACTGCATACCCCACTTCACCACCAACACGTAGCCACTCTTTCCGGATCAAATGGTGCCTCGGTTTATCGGTGGCCACCTTGCCGGTCACCAGCACTACTGGTCGATCACCACCACCTATCCTCTATCCCCCCCTTGGTCGTTGCGCACATCACTAGAAACGCAATGCCAAGCTTAGCCCCTCCATCGCCTCGCCGCCGCCTCTCCCTAACCGCATTGCCAACCAAGGATGACGGAGCACCTCCATGGCCACAATGACGCGAGGAAGAAGAGGGGATACTGATTCGGTTTTTAAGTGAAGGCAACCATCTACCAGTTGTTTCCTTGTTTCCAACTATTGTCTGAAAAAACATTAAAATTGATATTTTAGAATTTAACCTCCAACTTTGAAGTGCTATATTGTCTAAACCACATTTCCAAATGAGTTCAAACTTTTTCTATTAGTTTTGTTTCTAAAATATCTTTCATTTGGCACTGGTTTCAAAACAAAATGTTTTATTTCCTTGTAAGTTTATCTAAAGTCTTGGGAAATGATTTTTACACATAAATTAATTCTTCTAGATGTAGATCTTCAACCTCCACTTGGAAACTAGTTTTGTTGGATCCCAAACAGGGAAGGAACGGCGTCATCACTTTCTCTACTGGTTTACATTGGTTTTTGTATTCTAAATCTTGCCTTACCTTGTTGATAAAATCTTGCATGTGCATTTTAGCTTGCCATTTTTTCTTGCAATTTCTCCTTGCATTTTATCTTGCCCTATTACCTTGTTATAACTCTTGCATGTTATTTTGTCTCATTATATGAATATTTCCCTTCAAATCTTGTTAATAGCATGTGTTATTTTGTGCATCTCAACTTGTCATATTGCATGGTGGTTCCTCCTTGAGTGGAATTTATTTATGCCATTCTAATGACAACCGGTGCCTATGACTCTTTGGAGTTTTCTTTTTTCAAATATTAGTTGGTCTCGGCCTGAGAATATTTAACATCGGGGCATTTGCCTTTATTTGCTTCTACACTTCTTCTTCGCCGAGGCTAGGTGTGGAAGAATCTTGGCCAATGATCTTCGGGGGTTGTGAGCATTTGCGTTATTGCTTCTTGTTATGTGCTCGTAGTTTGAGCAAAATTTGGCTTTATTGCGTGTATCAATGGACACTTGTCCGCCGAAACTTTGGAGCCTACATGCCCCTAATCCCCACTTCTTGGTCAAAGGCCGGATGATATTGCCGCAAAAGACTTGCGCGTGGAGGAAATGATGCATAACACACTCCGTCCTAAAATATGTTAACAAAAATTCAACCAACCCTATGCGACTATGCCAATGGAAATCAATATTACTTTTATTCTACCATGCCTACTTGTTGATCATGTTAGTGTTACACTTGCCATGCTACATTACTTCTACCATGTTGAACATGATAGTCTTATACTTCTCATGCCACTTAAATTCTACCATGTTTCACATGATAATCCTATACTTGCCATGCTACTTTATGTCTACCATGCTTACCTATTTTGGACGTGATAATGCGATGCTTGACATATTGATTTTTAGCCCATCATGATTCTATGCTTGTTGATATGTTCTACTTGTGACTTATCATTTGCATCTAACATGCAGAGTTGAATTAATCTTGACTAATGCATATAATGACCTCCATCGACTAGATTAACTGACATAGTGCCACCGCCCAGACACCCCAAGATATCACCTGTTGTCCTTCGGAAACCACATCTTGGTATTCCAACTAAAGCCTTCTTTGATGTCACCTACTTGCCAAACTTAGATGGTGGCCGTGAGAGGGCAGTCAGAGCTAAGATCTTGGGAAGGTCTCGGAGTTAGGCAACCCTTTTTCTAGACCGGACGGCGTGCCGGTTTGACTCCTGCATGCATCTAGATTAGACGGTGTCTAGAGGAAGTGTCTTGGTAGGAGGAAAAGTGTGTAAGTGAAACTTGCTCATGTACGGCTTTTGGCTAGCTACCGATAGTGCCGGCTAAGTAGGGGAAACTTAGATGGGGGATATTTGCAACCTCTCTATAGTGAACTCTATCCTAGCTTTGTCCTTAGGTTAAAGGGCACATTTTAATTGGGATAGAGTCACAGTATAAGTTTGGTCCCATTGATTATGGATAATTTAATTAAAACTTGCCGAACCAAAATAGCTGGTGAGCCTTTTGGCTAGCTGTTGGTAATACATGTTGTGGTAATTGTGTTTTGTTTGAGAACGAGAATATTTGTTTTAGATCTCCCGCATTGTCTCTCCAAAGGTAAGTAGGAAAGTTAAGTCCAAGCGTTAAGTTTGGACTTGCGCTGACTTTTATGTACTTATTGTAGGGATTCATAGAATAGAAAACATAAATTTTCCTACTGCTAGAACGAATAACAAGCCAAGATCTAATCTAGTAGATGGTAGCAACGAGGTGAAGATCAACATACCCTCGAAGATCGCTAAGCGTTAACGAGATAAATCTCATGGTGGATATAGTCGATCACTTCACGCTTTCAAAAGCGCATTGAAGATCTTGACGGTGCCACAATCGGCAGCACCTCCGCACTTTGTCACACGTACGATATTCATGACTGATACGTCTCAAACGTATCTATAATTTCTTATGTTCCATGCTACTGTTATGATGATACTCACATGTTTTATACACATTATATGTCATTATTATGCATTTGCCGGCACTAACCTATTGACGAGATGCCGAAGAGCCGATTCTGTCGTTTTCTGCTGTTTTTGGTTTCAGAAATCCTAGTAACGAAATATTCTCGGAATTGTACGAAATCAACGCCCAGGGTCCTATTTTTGCACGAAGCTTCCAGAAGTCCGAGGGAGAGACGAAGTGGGGCCACGAGGCGCCGCCACAACAGGGCGGCGCGGCCAGCAAGGGGCCCGCGCGGCCCTGTTGTGTGGGGCCCCCGTGACTCTCCCGACTCCGCCCTTCCGCCTACTTAAAGCCTCCGTCGCGAAACCCCTAGTACCGAGAGCCACGATACGGAAAACCTTCCAGAGACGCCGCCGCCGCCAATCCCATCTCGGGGGATTCAGGAGATCGCCTCCGGCACCCTGCCGGAGAGGGGAATCATCTCCCGGAGGTCTCTTCATCGCCATGATCGCCTCCGGATCGATGTGTGAGTAGTTCACCCCTGGACTATGGGTCCATAGCAGTAGCTAGATGGTTGTCTTCTCCTCATTGTGCTATCATGTTAGATCTTGTGAGCTGCCTATCATGATCAAGATCATCTATTTGTAATCCTTCATGTTGTGTTTGTTGGGATCCGATGAATATTGAATACTATGTCAAGTTGATTATCAATCTATCATATATGTTATTTATGTTCTTCCATTCTCTCCGTTGCTAGTAGAGGCTCCGGCCAAGTTGATACTTGTGACTCCAAGAGGGAGTATTTATGCTCGATAGTGGGTTCATGCCTCCATTAAATGCTGGGACGAGTGACGGAAAGTTCTAAGGTTGTGGATGTGTTGTTGCCACTAGGGATAAAACATCGATGCTTTGTCTAAGGATATTTGTGTTGATTACATTACGCACCATACTTAATGCAATTGTTTGTTGTTTACAACTTAATACTGGAGGGGTTCGGATGATAACCTGAAGGTGGACTTTTTAGGCATAGATGCATGCTGGATAGCGGTCTATGTACTTTGTCGTAATGCCCTGATTAAATCTCATAGTACTTATCATGATATATGTATGTGCATTGTTATGCCTTCTTTATTTGTCAATTGTCCAACTGTAATTTGTTCACCCAACATCTGCTATCTTATGGGAGAGACACCGCTAGTGAACTGTGGACCCCGGTCCTATTCTTTACATCTGAAATACAAACTGCTGCAATTGTTCTTTACTGTTCTTCGCAAACAAACATCATCAACCACACTATACATCTAAATTTTGTTTACAGCAAGCCGGTGAGATTGACAACCTCGCTGTTACGTTGGGGCAAAGTTCTGTGATTGTGTTGTGTAGGTTCCACGTTGGCGCCGGAATCTCTGGTGTTGCGCCGCACTACACTCCTCCGCCATCAACCTTCAACGTGCTTCTTGGCTCCTCCTGGTTCGATAAACCTTTATTTCTTTATGAGGGAAAACTTGCTACTGTGCGCATCACACCTTCCTCTTGGGGTTCCCAACGGACGTGTCAACTACACACATCAATCACTTTTTCTGGCGCCGTTGCCGGGGAGATCAAGACACGCTGCAAGGGGAGTCTCCACTTCAATCTCTTTACTTTGTTTTTGTCTTGCTTTATTTTATTTACTACTTTGTTTGCTGCACTTATATCAAAACACAGAAAAAAATTAGTTGCTAGCTTTACTTTATTCATTGTCTTGTTCTCCATATTAAAAACACAAAAAAAAACTAGTTACTTGCATTTACTTTATTTACCTTTAGTTTGTTTCATCATGTTTCCTCCTAAGTTCACTCTGAAAGACATACCGGTAGGACGAGGGTCTATAATTGGGAGAGATAATATAGAAGATTTTTTCACTCATGTTAGTACCGCTGAAGATTTTAAAGATAGACATTTGGTAGAACTTGCTCCTACTTATGAAATTGCTGCTGCTTCTTTAGTTCGCATGTTGGAAACTAAATTTGTTAGTCTCAATCCTATAATCCAACACATGTTTCTTACACTCGGTGATATGGAAGAGGGAGAAAAGAAAGATTTTGTCTTAGAAACCCTTCTTAAAGATTTTGGTGGTGTAGCAAGAGAGGCTAGAAAGGTCTTTATTAAATACAATATGCTTGGCTCTTATACCAATTTTGTTAGTATCCTTGAAAAGATGGACATGGAGAGAATAAGGTACACTAATAATATTAATGATGGTGGGGAGATTAAGACAACAATACCTTGTAAGCTCCTGGGAATGCATGAAGCTCTAGAAAATAACTATGGTTGGCTTGTTCCTGAAAATTTCTTTGATGAGAATAGCAAACCTAAGAGTAATGAAAAAAGAGCCTCTGAAATTTACATAGATAGGATACAATGCATAGTTGAGAAAACTCCCAACCCCTCTGTTGATGCTTCATCTCTTGATAATACTTGATACACACTTTCTGCGCCTAGCTGAAAGGCGTTAAAGAAAAGCGCTTATGGGAGACAACCCATTATTTTACTTCTGCACTTTATTTTATATTTGAGTCTTGGAAGTTGTTTACTACTGTAGCAACCTCTCCTTATCTTTATTTTATTGCATTGTTGTGCCAAGTAAAGTCTTTGATAGTAAAGCCAATACTAGATGTGGATTACTGCGCAGGAACAGATTTCTTGCTGTCACGAATTTGAGCAGTAGTCCCTGCAGAAAAATCAAATAAATCTGCCAATTTACGTGCGTGATCCTCCGATATGTACGCAACTTTCATTCAATTTGGGCATTTTCATCTGAGCAAGCCTGGTGCCACTTTAAAATTCGTCTTTACGAACTGTTCTGTTTTGACAGATTCTGCCTTTTATTTCGCATTGCCTGTTTTGCTATGTTAGATGGATCTCTTTGTTCCATTAACTTTTAGTAGCTTTGTGCAATGTCCAGAAGTGTTAAGAATGATTATGTCACCTCTGAATATATGAATTATGCACTGACCCTCTAATGAGTTTATTTCGAGTTTGGTGTGGAGGAAGTTTTCAAGGGTCAAGAGAGGAGGATGATACAATATGATCAAGAAGAGTGAAAAGTCAAAGCTTGGGGATGCCCCGTGGTTCATCCCTGCATATTTTAAGAAGACTCAAGCGTCTAAGCTTGGGGATGCCCAAGGCATCCCTTCTTCATCGACAACTTATCAGGTTCCTCTAGTGAAACTATATTTTTATTCCGTCACATCTTATGTGCTTTACTTGGAGCGTCTGTTTTTTTTGTTTTTGTTTTTGTTTGAATAAATTGGATCCTAGCATTCTTTGTTTGGGAGAGAGACACGCTCCACTGTTTCGTATGAACACATATGTTCTTAGCTTCATCTTTAATGTTCATTGCGAAAGTTGGACTACTTCATTCATTGTTATATGGTTGGAAACGGAAAATGCCGCATGTGGTAAATGGTTTAATGTCTTGAATAATGTGATACTTGGCAATTGTTGTGCTCATATAGATCTTGTTTAAGCTCTTGCATCATGTACCTTGTACTCATTAATGAATAACTACATAGAGCTTGTTAAAATTTGGTTTGCATGATTGATCTCTAGAGTCTAGATATTTTCTGGTTGAGGTGTTTGAACAACAAGGAGACAATGTAAAGTCTTATAATCGTTACAATATGTTCATATGTGAGCTTTGCTGCACCTTTTATACTTGAGTTTGCTTCAAACAACCTTGCTAGCCTAGCCTTGTATTGAGAGGAATTCTTCTCGTGCATCCAAATCCTTGAGCCAATAACCATGGCATTTGTGTCCACCATACCTACCTACTACATGGTATTTCTCCGCCATTCCAAAGTACATTACTTGAGTGCTACCTTTAAAATTTCTATTCTTTGCCTTTGCAATATATAGCTCATGGGACAAATAGCTTAAAAACTATCGTGGTGAAGAATATGTACTTATGTGTTTTATTTCTTAATAAGTTGCTTGTTGAGCGGTAACGATGTTTTCTGGGGACGCCATCAACTCTTTTACCTTTGTTGAATATCATGTGAGTTTCTATGCATGTTCGTCTTGTCTGAAGTAAGGGCGGTTTTCACAATCAAATGGTTTGAGTATGCATACTGTTAGAGAAGAACATTGGGCCGCTAACTAAATTAAGCCATGATTCATGGTGGAAGTTTCAGTGTGGACAATTAATCCTCAATCTCTTATGAGAATATTAACTGTTGTTGAATGCTTATGCATTAAAGAGGAGTCCATTATCTGTTGTCTATGTTGTCCCGGTATGGATGTCTAAGTTGAGAATAATCAAAAGCGAGAAATCCAATGCGAGCTTTCTCCTTAGACCTTTGTACAGGCGGCATAGAGGTACCCCTTTGTGACAATTGGTTGAAACATATGCTATGCAATGATAATCCGTGTTAACCCAAGCTAATTAGGACAAGGTGCAAGCACTATTAGTATACTATGCATGAGGCTTGCAACTTATAAGATGTCTTATACATAACTCATATGCTTTATTACTACCGTTGACAAAATTGTTTCTTGTTTTCAAAATGAAAAGCTCTAGCACAAATATAGTAATCAATGCTTCCCTCTGCGAAGGACCTATCTTCTACTTTATTGTTGAGTCGGTTTGCCTATTCTTTCTATCCCGAAGCAAACACTTGTATCAACTGTGTGCATTGATTCTTACATGTTTACTTATTGCACTTGTTATATTGCTTTGTGTTGACAATTATCCATGAGATATATATGTTGAAGTTGAAAGCAACCGCTGAAACTTATATCTTCCTTTGTGTTGCTTCAATGCTTTTACTTTGAATCTATTGCTTTATGAGTAACTCTTATGCAAGTCTTATTGATGCTTGTCTTGAAAGTATTATTCATGAAAAGTCTTTGCTATATGATTCATTAGTTTACTCATTATCTTCATCATTGCTTCGAATCGCTGCATTCATCTCATATGCTTTACAATAGTATGATCAAGATTATGATAGCATGTCACTTCGGAAATTATCTTTGTTATCGTTTACCTACTCGAGGGTGAGTAGGAACTAAGCTTGGGGATGCTTGATACGTCTCAAACGTATCTATAATTTCTTATGTTCCATGCTACTTTTATGATGATACTCACATGTTTTATACACATTATATGTCATTATTATGCATTTTCCGGCACTAACCTATTGAAGAGATGCCGAAGAGCTAGTTGCTGTTTTCTGCTGTTTTTGGTTTCAGAAATCCTAGTAAGGAAATATTCTCGGAATTGGACGAAATCAACGCCCAGGGTCCTATTTTTGCATGAAGCTTCCAGAAGTCCGAGGGAGAGACGAAGTGGGGCCACGAGGCGCCGCCACAACAGGGCGGCGCGGCCAGCAAGGGTCCCGCGCGGCCCTGTTGTGTGGGCCCCCCGTGACTCTCCCGACTCCGCCCTTCCGCCTACTTAAAGCCTCCGTCGCGAAACCCCCAGTACCGAGAGCCACGATACGGAAAACCTTCCAGAGACGCCGCCGCCAATCCCATCTCGGGGATTCAGGAGATCGCCTCCGGCACCCTGCCGGAGAGGGGAATCATCTCCCGGAGGTCTTTTCATCGCCATGATCGCCTCCGGATCGATGTGTGAGTAGTTCACCCCTGGACTATGGGTCCATAGCAGTAGCTAGATGGTTGTCTTCTCCTCATTGTGCTATCATGTTAGATCTTGTGAGCTGCCTATCATGATCAAGATCATCTATTTGTAATCCTTCATGTTGTGTTTGTTGGGATCCGATGAATATTGAATACTATGTCAAGTTGATTATCAATCTATCGTATATGTTATTTATGTTCTTGCATGCTCTCGGTTGCTAGTAGAGGCTCTGGCCAAGTTGATACTTGTGACTCCAAGAGGGAGTATTTATGCTCGATAGTGTGTTCATGCCTCCAGTAAATCCGGGACGAGTGACGGAAAGTTCTAAGGTTGTGGATGTGCTGTTGCCACTAGGGATAAAACATCGATGTTTTGTCTAAGGATATTTGTGTTGATTACATTTACGCACCATACTTAATGCAATTGTCTCGTTGTTTACAACTTAATACCGGAGGGGTTCGGATGATAACTTGAAGGTGGACTTTTTAGGCATAGATGCATGTCTGGATAGCGGTCTATGTACTTTGTCGTAATGCCCTGATTAAATCTCATAGTACTCATCATGATATATGTATGTGCATTGTTATGCCTTCTTTATTTGTCAATTTCCCAACTGTAATTTGTTCACCCAACATCTGCTATCTTATGGGAGAGACACCGCTAGTGAACTGTGGACCCCGGTCCTATTCTTTACATCTGAAATACAAACTGGTGCAATTGTTCTTTACTGTTCTTCGCAAACAAACATCATCATACACACTATACATCTAATCCTTTGTTTACAGCAAGCCGGTGAGATTGACAACCTCGCTGTTACGTTGGGGCAAAGTTCTGTGATTGTGTTGTGCAGGTTCCACGTTGGCGCCGGAATCCCTGGTGTTGCGCCGCACTACACTCCTCCGCCATCAACCTTCAACGTGCTTCTTGGCTCCTCCTGGTTCGATAAACCTTGGTTTCTTTCTGAGGGAAATCTTGCTACTGTGCGCATCACACCTTCCTCTTGGGGTTCCCAACGGACGTGTCAACTACACGCATCAATGACAACGTACTTCTCCCCGTTCTAGCAGGCAGCGGATGTAGTAGATCCTCCTCGGAATGCCGCCAGCACGACGGTGTGGTGACGGTGGTGGTGGAGATCTCCGGCAGCGCTTCACCGTAAGCACCGCGGGAGGAACAGGAGAAGGGAGTACCTAGGGTTTGGGAGAGGGGGCCACTTGGGGTGCCGTTCGAGGAGCCCCTTGGTGGTGCGGCTGGATTGGTGTGTTAAGCCCCCTCCCTCTCCTCCTCTATATATAGGTGGAAGACCTATGGTTCCCCCAAAAACCACTTTGGAATCCAACTCCCAAACTTACCAAAATTGGAATAGATGGAAAGGGATTTCTCCCTTTCCTTCTTCTACGGCCGGCCAATAAGGTGGAGTCCACCATGGACTCCACCTTCCCACTTGGTGGGTTGGCTAGGGCTGGTGGAGTCCCTCCGGGACTCTACCTGCGATAGTGATTTATTCTGGACGATTCTAGAATCTTTTACAACCTTCAATAAATGCAGCGGACCATTCCCAAACTTGGAATGTGACTCCCTATATATGAATCTTATTCTCCGGACCATTTCGAAACGCCTCGTGATGTCCTGGATCCCATCCGAGACTCCGAACAATATTCGAACTCCATTCCATATTCCATACCTACTTAAAACGACATTGAACCTTAAGTGTGTCACCCTACGGTTCGTGAACTATGCAGACATGATCGAGACACTTCTCTGATCAATAACCAATAGTGGGACCTGGAGATCCATAATGGCTCCCATATATTTAACGATGACTTTGCGGTCGGATAAACCATTTACATACAATATTGATTCCCTTTAGCGCGCGATATTTCACTTATCCGAAGTTTGATCATCGGTATCTCTATACCTAGTTCAACCTCGTTACTGATAAGTACTCTTTAATCGTACCGTGATATGACATCCCTTGTGAGACAGTCACATGCTTGCAAGCTAATTGGATGACATTCCACCGAGAGGGCCCAGAGTATATATATCCATCATTTGGATGGACAAATCCCACTTTTGATCCACGCGCTCCAACCTATAGTTTCCGAATACAAAGAACTCAGGGATATTCTTACTGTTGACTAATGATCATCATATGAATTATTCTGATATATGCTCGTAACACCTTAGAGCATAGGACATCTGATTTTGTACATATTATTTGTGATCTAAAATCACTCATGTGTTTTTACTCATTGAATGTCAAATACACTCAAGTCTTGTTAAACCTCCACATGGAAAAGAACACCTTTTTGATGTTTTCATATTGAACTACTTCAATATTCATTCTATGTACTTTGACTTAAACTTATTATATGCTTCAATCTATCTTCATAGATCTTGATGTTAAATATGTTTTTAGTCCATATCCTTTCATTGAAGTTAATTTTCAATGAAACCTTCTAATCACATCAATACATGATTACATTATTTATAATCAACGATATGTCATCTACATAAAGTATTATAAATATGTCTCAGTGCTCCCACTTAATTTCTTGCAAATGCACATCTTCATCGTTTCTGATGAAATCAAAACTCTTTGATTATTTCATCCAGTGAAGATTCCAACTCCGTGATACTCACTTCATCCAGTGAAGTTTATATACCTATCTAGTATTCTACGGACTAGCAAAACTCTCAGTTGTATCTATACACCTTTAATACACACTTCTGTTATGGAATGCATTTTTCCATCCTACAAACATATCTCATAAAGGAAATATGTAGCGATTACTAGAATAATCCGCATAAACTATAAGCATCGTTGCTGAGATATAATCTTATCGCAATCAACTCTTTGAACTTTGTCGTAAAAAATCTTTTGACGAGTCGAGCTTCTTCAAGGATATTATATCGAAGTCTATTAATTTTATAGATCTATTTATTTTCAGAAAGTACTTATTCATTCAAAAGGTTTACCAATCTCCAAGCTTGTCGATACTATCTTGGATTTCATGGATCTTACCCATTTTTACGGAGTCAGGGACCATCATAGCTTCTTTGTATGTAGTTGGTTTATCATTGTTCAAAATCAATTCTTTGTACACAAATCATTTATTTGATCACAAAGTAAACCATACCTACAAGTTTTTAATAGGTACTTCGATCTCCATGACTATAACACTTTGTAGACATGGGAGGCATGATCGTGTTGGCCGCTTCCGAAACCATTTCTGATGTTGCGCTACTCCGATCATCATGCTTAGGTTCATCAACCTTATCAAGTTCCATTGTCCTCCCGCTCAAATACTTAGCTAGAAAAAATTTCTTGGAAATAAGCAAGAAACATCGACAAACACTTTTGTCTTTCACTTCATAGTGGAAAGAATTCCCAAATTGTTCTCTAGGAGAACCAACAAAGACATTCATCTGATTTTGGTTGTAAACTCATTTACTTATGCTATGCATACCAAAATTTAAGAAAGTAATATTAGGGTTTGTACCCATGCCATAACTCGTATGGTGCCGTTTCAACGGATTATGATGATGCTCTATTTAGTGTAAATGCGGTAGTCTCTCTAAAGCAAAATCCATAAAATATAATGGCATTATTTTATTTTATATCATCATTAATCCAACAAGGTTTGGATATGTCTTTTGAATAATCCATCATAACTATGGTGTTCCAAGAAACGTGAGTTGTGGAACAATATCGTAACTCTCTTAGATGTTCAGTAAAACTCGTAATTCAAATATTTCCACCATGATCCAATCATAGATATTTGACTTTTCTATTACGATGATTTCCACTTCATGATGAAACTTATTTGAATGTATTCAAATGTTTCAGACTTCTTCCTCATTGAATAAATATATCCATATATATATGCACTCAATTCATTGTTGGAATTTTTCATGAAGTAGAAGAAACTTCCGCACACAACTATTCCCAATGACCCACATACATCATCATGTATGTTTCAACTAAGTTAGTTGCCCATTCAACTCTTGGCCTATGAACGGTATTTCAGTCATTTTCTTTAAAAAAGATCTGCAAGTGCAAAACGATTCAAAAATCAAATGACTCCAAAAATCCATTTGCATGGAGTTTCTTCATGCGTTCCTTTCTAACATTACGTAAATGTCGGTTCCACAAATAAGTGGAATTCAAATCATTTACCTCGTGGCATTTTAGCGTCGGTGTTATGCATGTGTGTTTTACCATTAAGATTTATAATAACTTATCCATCGTACATGGAGTACGGTCATAATTTGAACAACTCATTGTTTTCATTTGACCAGAGAAAAATAACAATTGTTAAGTTCTTTATGACAAATCTGAAAAGCTAGGTAGAATGCCAACGACGAACACAATAACACTTTATTTTTTTACAGATGTGCATTATTACCACATTCCTTATCACTCACTTAGGCCATTGTATTATTGTATTGCGTTGTGTTGTATGACATCTCATACCAACCAATATGGTTCAAATACCCAAGAATTCCATTGTGTGACCAATCAAAGAATACATTCATAACATGTATATCATCTATGTACACCTGAGCTGGACTTTCTAGTCTTTTGTTTCTTTCTACCAAAATCTTTTTGTAGTTTCTCTTTCGACTTTCCTCATATTTCAGAAAACACTTCAACATCATTAACTTCTAGGCTTGTTGGTCAAATACCAATAACCTTGAGGTTCGCACTTTGAAGTTGATCATCACATGACAAGTGTCCCAGATTTCACTATTAGTAACTTTTTAATGTGATGAACAATTTTTTACATATATCGCACGCCTTGCTTATTTCTGAAAACAACTTTTCAGATCCTTAGTTTTGAAACGGATTTGAACATCAAGTTTCACGGAGACTAGATAATTTTAGATACTAATTAGAACCATTGCTTTTCGAATCAGAAATTTGAAGATTACCAAAATTTTGCAATAGGACTTAATCATTTCTTGATTTTTTAACAATATGGTACCAGTCTGTAAAGTTACTTGTCAGATTTAACAGTGTTTCTATCTCAATTACAAGCATAGCGTAAAGTAGAAAACGGATGCCAATTCTATAAAATTTAATTCAAATAAAATCTAGACTTTGTTCAGGATAAATTGAGTTTACTCTTAATTCTTAAAATAACTAGGTGAACTCCCAGTCAAAAGAACATCCCTTACGTTGCCTTAGTGATAACACGAACCAAATTCACAACACCAAGTCTGATCATCACGAGAGATTATGTAGCTTTAGTGGAAAACATCGACATATTCAGCATATCATCTATATGATTCATGCTTAACCTTTCAATTTGCCATGTTTCCGAGGCCATTTCTGTACATGCTAGGCTCGTCAAGTTAAACCTTAGTTTTCGCATGTGCAAATCTGGCTTGCACCCATTTTATGCACACGCTGAGTCTATCACACCCGATCATCACGTAATGCTTTGAAACAATGAGTCTTAGCAACGGTGCTAACTAAGGACGAACACTTTAGTATCTTGATTTTTAGTGAGAGGGATCATCTTATAATGCTACCGTCACGATCTAAGCAACACAAGATGCATAAAAAAGATTAACATCACATGCTATTCATAATGCGATATGATATGACCCTTTGATCTCGCGCCTTTGATCTTCATCTCTAAAGCACGGGCATGATCTCCATCATAAACGGGCATGATCTCCATCATCGTCGGCGGGGCGTCAAGGTCCATGCCGCCGTCTTCATGGTTGTCCACCACGTGTAGCAACTATTACAACTACTTTGAAATAAAACTTAGTACATGAAATATAAAGACAACCATAAGGCTCCTGTCAGTTGCCACAATAGAATAAGGATCATCTCATACATCAAATATATTCATAATCACATCATGGCCATATCACATCACCAAATCCTGCAAAAACAAGTTAGACGCCTCTAGTTTTGTTTGCATATTTTACGTGGTTTAGGGTTTTCAAATAAGATCCGATCTACCTACAAACATGAATCACAACGCTGATACAAGTGTTGTCAATTGAAAATTACAAATTGGATCTTAACTATGGTGACTGGAACTAACACCCGCAAAGCCACTTATGCAATGCAAGTTTCATATCAAGCATGGAGCAAGTATCATGAACACGGTCATGTATGGTTAGCCCGGGCAGCTTCATCTCACTATGCCGCAAGATGCAAAGTACACGATAACAAAGAGACAACAAAAGCACCAATGCCCAAAGAACAATTGTTTTCTAGTCATGCAACCAATCTATGCATAGACACGACTCTGATAGTACTGTAGGGATTCGTAGCATAGAAAACAAAAAGTTTCCTACCGCAAGAACGAATAACAAGCCAAGATCTAATCTAGTAGATGGTAGCAACGAGGTGAAGATCAACATACCCTCAAAGATCCCTAAGCGTTAACGAGATAAATCTCGTGGTGGATGTACTCGATCACTTGCCGCTTTCAAAAGTGCGTAGAAGATCTTCACGGTGCCACAATCGGGCAGCACCTCCGCACTCGGTCACACGTACGGTATTGATGACGACATCCTTCTCCCCGTTCCAGCGGGAAGCGGATGTAGTAGATCCTCCTCGGAATCCCGCCAGCACGACGGTGTGGTGACGGTGGTGGTGGAGATCTCCGGCAACGCTTCGTCGTAAGCACCGCAGGAGTAATAGGAGGAGGGAGTAGCTAGGGTTTGGGAGAGGGGGCACTTGGGGCGCTGGCCTGGGAGCCCCTTGGTGGTGCGGCTGGATTGGTGTGTGCAGCCCCTCCCTCTCCTCCTCTATATATAGGTGGAAAACCTAGGTTCCCCCGAAAACCACATCGGAGTCCAACTCCCAAACTTACCAAAATTGGAAACCTAAATGGAAAGGGATTTCTCCCTTTCCTTATTCTGTGGCTGGCCAACAAGGTAGAGTCCAGCATGGACTCCACCTTCCCACTTGGTGGGTTGGCTAGGGCTGGTGGAGTCTCTCCGGGATTCTACCTGCCATAGTGATTTATTCCGGACGATTCTAGAATCTTCTACAACCTTTCATAAATGCACCGGACCATTTTCAAACTTGGAATGTGACTTCCTATATATGAATCTTATTTTTCAGACCATACTGGAAAACTCCTCGTGATGTCCTGGATCCCATCCGAGACTCCGAACAATATTCGAACTCTATTCCATATTCCAAATCTACTTAAAACGACATCGAACCTTAAGTGTGTCACCCTATGGTTCGTGAACGATGCAGACATGATCGGGACACTTCCCCGATCAATAACCAATAGCGGGACCTAGAGATCCATAGTGGCTCCCACATATTCAACGATGACTTTGTGATCGAATGAGCCATTTACACGCGATACCGACTCCCTTTGTCGCGTGATATTTTACTTATCCGAAGTTTGATCATCGGTATCTCTATACCTAGTTCAACCTCGTTACCGATAAGTACTCTTTACTCATACCATGATATGACATCCCTTGTGAGCCAGTCACATGCTTGCAAGCTAATTGGATGACATTCAACCGAGAGTATATCTATCCGTCATTTGGATGGACAAATCCCACTATTGATCCACATGCTTCAACATACACTTTCCAAACACTTAATGCCACCTTTATAACAACCCATTTACGATGTAGTGTTTTGTGTCATCAGAGCATCCATCCGGTGTAGGTGATTAACATGATATCATGGTCGAAGGATTAGGTTACTATGTATCTTAAAGCTTGAAGCACAACGAACTTAATGACTTGATCATATGCTACGTTTACTATGGGTGTATGTCCATCACATCATTCACCTAATGATATGATCTTGTTATTAATAACATACAATGTTCATGATCAGGAAAGCATGATCTTCTATTAATCAACAAGCTAGTTTAACAAGAGGCTTATTAGGGACTCTTTTATGTTTACAAAACACACAAGTATTAATGTTTTCGGTTAATACAATTATAGCATGGGATGTAAACATTTATCATGAACACTAAGATATAACAATAAACACTTTTATTATTTCCTCTTGGGCATATGTCCAACACTTATGCCATGCCACATAGATAGAACTTGCTTGTTATTTTCATTAATGTGTTGCTGAGTACATTCAAAGTACTCATCCTTGATGGCTTCCATTAACTTGACAGAGTTGTCGCTGAGTCCATGTTGCCTATCGCTGAGTACATGTCGCATGTCGCTGGGTCCCCACTATAGTGAGCTAGGAATTGGTGTCCCACGCAGATCCCTATTGTCTAGAAGCCTTCCACTACCGGAGTTATCTACCTCCCCGCTGCCATAAACCTCTGGTAGACGCCGTGTAAAGATCACCTCGATCATTTACATATTTGTTGTATGCACATGATGTGTGATAGAAGATGCCTCAATGACTCCCTTAATAAAGAACCTATTGGATTTCATGGCCATAATATATATGATGTCTTAGTTTATCGAGTGTCCCATTGCCCGTGTTCCCAGGCATGAATGAGAGATGTCTCGATCACTTGGATTGGGTGTGTCACACGAGGCTTGTCGGGCGCACCTACCGAACGAGCTTCAGGTGTTGCAAATACGAGGCTTCTCAAGTGTTCCAGGGCTACTCGTGGGGAGCATCTTGGTTGCCAAGAGGGTGACTCCACGGAGATCTCCTAAAAAATGCCTTAGGTCAATGTCCTAATACATCTTCGAGAATCTTCGCCGTAGTGGTTTGCCCTGCTAAACCTCATTTGAGCAGCCTCTTTGATCCTGCTTCTAACAATATTTAGATCTTGTACGTCTGTATTATCTTGTTCTTGGATCTCTTGATGTAAAATTGGTGACAACCTTGCGTATTTATAACATTGGTGCCGCAATGTCTAGCTTCTTCTTCCTTCCGATAGAGAGACGTGTGCACCATGGCTTATCTCTTCATACATCAAAGCCACCTATGCATCCCGAGTCGGTGGGAGCCCGAAAACTACCGGGTGAACATAGAGAGGAAGGGAGAGGGACAAAGGAACAAATGGAGAGGGGGAGGGGGAGAGAGATGGAGCGGGAGAGACAGAGGAAGAGAGATAGATGAAGAGGGAGAGGAGAGTGAGGCAGTTGTGCTAGACGTGAGTGTGGGTTGATAATCTTCATGGCCTTATTTAAGTGGATTGGGTGACACACGGAGGAATCATAAAGGGGATAGACAATTTCGATACGTTAGGAGATAGACACCCTAGTTTGTTGTGCATCAGTCATACTACAAGGGTCTTGTTTGGGCAAGAAGTTAGGGTGTGGTTCCCCGTGGCAAAATAACAGTGGCTCGTGAAGCGCGTGACTACGGTCGAAGAAGGAGCTAGTGGGCGGAAAGTCCATTCTAACGGCACCGGTAACTACCGGTGCCTCATCCACCACTCGCTGCTTCGTGATTCGTGCTACATTACCTTCTTATATCTAGCGTGTATCATTTCCATATAATATATCTATAAAATTGAAAAGAAATTTTGGTAAATTTCGTATTTTCTTTATATGAGACGTGATTCGTGATACTTTAAACAAAAAATAACTACAACAATTCAAATATGCGCGAAATATATGTATAATGTGGTTGAAATAAGAAATTTGGTATTTATATCTAATAAATATTATAGATATACCATATGGTAGTAAAATAGATAATAAATTGAAGATAAATTAGCACGGATCGCGAGGCAACTACCGGTCGGATGATGACCGGTAGTTACCGGATCCGTTAGAAAATCCTCTCTCAGCTAGTGGGTCGATCTGCATGTGTAGTTGCTTGCAAGGGGAAGACAATTGCGGCCCGAAAGATGGGTCACACTTTTCAAAGACTTTTACATAGGCATAGGTGGAAGGACTAAGAGCATCTATAGCAGATACCCCTTATTGGCCCGCGTATGGCAAGTTGGGCCAATATGACGTTTTCACATGATTTTTTAGCTAGGGCACACACCGCATCGGTGGTCTTGCCCGGATAAAATTTGGAGGCCGCAGCCCAAACCCGCACCTGCCCGCTATATATGGCGGTCAGCGGCCGCGGATGGGGGTCGAATCCCATCCGTCTATCTGCCCGCTCCACTCCCACCGACGAGCAATCCGCGCGCTCCGACGAGAAATCCGCACGCGCCGGCGAGCAATCCAGGTGGCATGGTATCCGGCGGAGGTTAGGAGGGCACGGGGGAGAGAGGGTGGGCGGCGGTCGCTCCGCCGGCACGCGCAAGCTCACCGTCGTGGAGCTCGAGCAGCAGCGGGCTTCCGATGCTGCCCGCATCCGCGTCTCCTACCGGTGGCTGCACCAGGGGCTGAAGCCGCCGCGCGCTCGTCCGCGTGGCGCGAGTCACGATGCTGCCGCGACATTGAGGCGTCGAGCTCCGGCCGCACCGCGTCGCGCGAGCTCTAGCACCACTGGCCCCGCGCCGCCTCACCTTCTCTGAGGGCTCGAGCTCGAGCATGCCGCCTCACCGCCGCGGTTTGACCCCGGCGACTACGCGGCGGACGAGGACATCGCCGCAATCGGGGCGAAGTTGGAGATGGCCGCTCCCGCGCTGACAAGGGATTAACTTGTCAATGCCTATGGATTGTAGGCTAGGGTTTAGTTAGAAGTAGAGGGCAAGTAGATCTCGAAGGTTTCAGCCGAAAAGTGCTCGACGAATATGAAAACTAGGGTTTGCAGACAATGATTCGATGATCTTCTCGTCCTCGACCCCCC
>NC_061512.1:77422776-77449717 GCF_022539505.1 Lolium rigidum | reverse complement strand
ATGGTGGATGAAGTGATGAGAGCTTATGAGGGTTGGTGCTTGAGCACCCTGCAGGTGAAGATGGGGAAATCAAAGAACTGGGAGAAGCCCGTAGAACCATCGTGCAATGGCGGAAGGAGAACATTGTGTTTCCAGGTGAGAAGCCAACAAGCATGCCACCTCCGCCTCCTCTGCCACCTGAGTCTCCTCCGCGTGATGATTCTCCTGTGCGCGATGATGATTCCCCTATCCATGACCAGTCTGCTCCGCGTGAAAATACTCCGCCGCCTCCTCCTCCTCCTCGTCGGGAGACTCCGCCGCCTCCACTTAAGCAAAAGAGGAAGCTGTCCGCGGCACCTCCTACAGCTCCGAAGAGATCATCAACTCCAATGAGGGCACGAGACTCCGAGTTGTTACCACATGAGCGGACCGAAGAGCAAAAGGCGTTTCTTTGCGCCGAAGAAGGTGTTTATTCGACCGCATGCATACGGTGAAGCACTTGCCGAGACGAGAATGAAGAGACTGGCGAGAGGCTGATTATGACCGCTCTCTTGGACAGATCCTCTAGAAGCGAGCAAAGAAGCAAAAAAGTCGCCCAGCTTGGACGAGCGGGACATTCCAGGCCGCACCCCACTTCATCGTGGAGCCATATCATGATCCGAGAGACGGCATCGATGATCGAACGGGCGGCTAGAGCTCGGGGAGCATCGGTTGAGTACGAAGATTACTATCCAACGGCTCAAGTGGTAAACACGTATAGATACGGAAAAGATCTCGTCAAACCTGGCGAGCTCGCGCGTCTAGGGACTCGGATGCGAAGGTTGCATGAATGGTACCTGAAAGCCTGTCGAAGAAGTGAAAGCTACCTCACGGTGTATCTTAGAGATGAGCATTACTTCCGGGGAAGACGAGATAAACCTTGAGATAGAAGAAGCTGTTTCGTTATTCAATCAAGACGCCCTCGACAAAGTCATGTATCGGTTGCTACTGTTCGTAAGTGATTTATTTGTGTAATTAAGTTTGTAGCTCATTCATTTGCACTAACAATTATCCTTTGTGTACGCTATACATTTAATTATGCAGAATGAAGAAGGTCTGGAATACAAAAGAGGCAAGCTCCTACCGCTGGGGTTCATAGACCCAAACACGAGTTCATGAAGTTACGGTTCGACAAGTACCCCAAGGACACAGAGGACAACATCGTAATGTTTTTAGAGAAGCAAGCAGACAAAGAGGATATATTCTTTCCCTACAACTTCAAGTGAGTGTTATATATAACATACATTATGCTTGTGCATCTTCCACTTTATTCTCGTAATCATTGAGCTATGCTTGTGCGGTTTCCACTTTATTCTCCTAATCATTGATCTTCAACTTGGAGTCGTAAACGCCATGGACTCGAAACGTAAAGAATATGCGGAATGGGCGGACATGGCTGCCATCCTCCAGAGGTAGTTTCAATCAATTTCGTATTGGCATCTTCATCTGCTCTAATTCGAAGATATCATCAACTAATCAATTACTCATTTACTCATTATTTTTTGCCGGGCAGGGCTTGGAAACGGTTCATCAATACTATTCCGGGTGAATGGAAACCGGAGCTTACATTTAGAGATTACCCTGTAAGTAGTACTATATATATAGCTATGTCCGTGAAACTTTATATATGATATTTACTTTCAATACGATGCTTGATTATTAGTTTGATCGAACTATTTTTTCGTAAAGTGTATGAGGCAGGAACAAGGGAATAACTTATGTGGATACTACGTCTGCACCTTCATGCGTGACATGTCCTGTCCCAAGGGTGGGGACCCCCAAATACACCACACTCGTGTGTACGATAACAAATTTTCACAATTAATCTTAATTAGTACCATCTATTGTATGGAGTTCCATTCATATATTGATCTCCTTTTTTAAATATAGATGACACGCACCGCGGACACTCTCATAACAGCGGATCAAATAAAAGCAATTCAAGAGGAAATCGCGGGATTCTTTATTACCGAGGTCCTTACCCCAGGTGGAGAGCACTATCGGCGGATCGTGACGGGGAACGAAATCCGTCGAGAACATGTTGTATTGTAAATATGCATGCATTACGTGTACTGTTGACGATGTTGTGTACTGTTGACGATGTCTATATATATTCATGACGATTTTTTGTGGTTTCTTGAATGATATATATGCATTGCTGAAACTCTGCCGTGGCAGAGAAACGCCCTGTTTCTCTGCCCGCGGCAGAGAAACGCTGGTACAGCCTAAACCTGTGCCGCGGCAGAGAAATAGCAATTCTCTGCCGCGGCAGAGGAACCTAGGCCCGGTTCGTACCACGAACCGGGACCAAAGGCCTTCCACCGCGAGCTCCCTGGCCGCACCACGTGTCGAGGCCTTTAGGCCCGGTTTATCTTTGAACCGGGACTAAAGGGTACCCCCTTTAGTCCCGCCTAGTTGGTCCCGGTTCGGGAACCGGGTCTAAAGACCCAAATGGACCGGGCCTATTGCCCCGTTTTCCACTAGTGTCTTCTTAAAAAAAATTGTCTTGCGAATTCTATAAGGCTTCTGGATTCTCATCTGTTCCCTCTCACATGGCCTCTTCTGTAAATAATCTCATGGCACCACGTTGAAACATCAGAAGAATTATTTACGGTTTGTATGTACTAAAGATGAATTCTTCCAATTAGAATTACAGTGTTTAATGTGATACTATCATTGTTGATATAATATTGTATTGAAGCTCCATGTCGGTGATAGATTCATATCTTAAGCTTATATCATTAAAGAAAATATTTAGATAAATATTTCATTGCACTTGCAGTATGTCAATTCAATAATAATTAGTATTTCACAGGTTCATTTATGATATTTCTTCGAAGGTCCTATAGTTATATTTTAGACATGTTTCCCATAGACATTACATGTTGGTATGAAGTTGTGGAAGTTCATCGAGTGCAACAATAGATAAGTTTTATTGCATTTTCTTGTTGGAGTATATTTTGATCTTCTCATAAAATCACATGAACATTTTGGCAGAATTAACAACGGCGCCCAGTTTGCTACAAAATACTTCATCATACTCCAATAGATAAGTTTTAGATATATTTTAATCTTCTCATCAAATCACATGAACTTTTTTGCTTCCAAACTGGGCGCCGTTGTTGGTCGTAATTCTTTTTCTGACGCCAAATCAATAAATTTTTCGTTGTGAATGCCTTTGCGGTACTACGGTGATATTTCCGAGGGTCTCTCCGCTTCAATCAAATTTGCATGTGTGGCAGTTGAGAAAGGTTGGAACAAGTCGATTCCCCGAGTTGTCAATGACCGGGACAATGGAATCACATGTAAGGTCTGCGCTGGTTAATGCATCTTCATGTTGAATAATTGACACACCGCGATGCACTAGTGGAGAAGAAAACACATGTGAATGATTTAAATATTTCCGTGTGCTTTGAACCAACACACGGCCAAGTATGGGGCTCCGTTAGTCCAACCGTTCCACAAATCCCTTTTTTTCTTCCGACTAACAGCATAATACACACGGTAAATTGATTGCCAAGTTCATAGACACAAAACACACCGAGAAATATCATTGCCGAGGTGAAAGGCATGATTTCTGGTAACGGCATCCTATAGGCTAGTAGAATCCTAGCCGTAATACCTTACCGAGAAGGATGTTTGTATCTTGCAGGCGCCGTTGTGGATATCCGCGAGTAACTCTCTTCGCTGCTCGAGGGTGATACCTGTAATGACGTTGTTGCCACCATTGCGATAAATGTTGCCTTCGATCATGTTATAGTGCAGGTCCTTGCACTTGATTTTTGTGCTTCCTCTCCAGGCTACTTGGTGGATATAAGGAATTTCCGATGAGATCCATCCATGTATCCCCCTTTCCTCGAGTAGAACAATTAGTTCACCCGCTTGTCCCACGGGCATGTTGAGTACCAATGGTCCAATCCTCCAACTTATTGCCTGTAGGGAGGGTTACATATTGGCTTCATCCATGACTGACGCGGTTGGCTCTGTGATATTCTCAATTAAAATTCCAGGAACAACATTTGAGTGCGAAGATGGTTGATCGGTGAGTTTGACATCCATGCAATTTTGCTTTCTCAGGATTTACTTTTAAGTTCAATTTTTGAGTGAATAGCTAGCACGGGTGGGTTCGTCATCCGGGTACTGTTCTTTTGGAACATTACGGACTTCACGGATGTATAGTAAATTTTATGAATTCCCTCTTCGGATGACTCGATCATAAGTAGTGTGCACACATCTGGTGGGCCACATGCATGCCATGTAGAGCAGGAGCGACTCTTGGGTTCTGGGCGACTAGAATATATAGGCAGGTTCATCACATATTTTTTAAGTTCTTACACAAAATGTTTCTACCTCTTTCATGCACATGAAACCATTTTGCTACTAGAGAAACTTGAAGAAGGAAGCCCAATATCCAGTTCCCAACAGTGAAATGAATCTGTAGTTCTCAGAAGATATTGGTAGTGACTCCATATGTGTGATTGTCTTGATTTTCTTCAGGTTGGTCTCGATTCTACGATGTGAGGTAATGAACACTAATAGAGAGCAATGTTGATACTAGTATTAAAAACTACTTCAAAAAGCCTATTGCTATTCGTAACTGTATGTGGCCAACAGGGCCTGGCAAAATTGGAGCTGACATGGTTGCGGTTATCTTAAAATGGTCGTTACCATTATATTGCAAATGGAAAATATTTCTCTATTCATAATATCTAACTCTATGCTAACGGTAGAAATTCTATCTTGTTGCCAATGGCTCATGGCCTCTACAAAAAAGCATTGAACCCTCTCTCGTCACTTGCTCCCCACACATGGACGCAACACAGAGGAGACATTGCGGGTTTCTCGCATCCCATCTGGTGCGAGAGAGCACATGCGTAGTTTCAAGCCACGCCAGATCCTGGTCATCCCCTTCTTCCACTTAACCAGATCTAGTTCCGCCTGGTAGGAGGTGGACCAGGAGTAGAGATCGAAGAAGAAGCCCGCCTAATGTGGGCGGATTCGGCTGATTTCGGGCGCATTTGGATTCCCCTTCGGCCTGCTCATCCGCATGGAAGAGGCTCGCACCAACTCGAAGGTATACTACATTCCATGGCACATTGATCGAGGTGGTACCAATGATGAACTGTCCGTACCTGAGGACGACAACGACGACAAACTTCCGCCAACTCGAAGGTATAAATCTTCTGTGACCGGCCATGGTGCCGATAAACTAGGATTTCCTCGTAGTTAGAGTTATTCTTTAATCTGATATGTTCTATTTATGGTATTGTCATTGTTTTTTCTGTTTTGGTTTTTATCAATCTTATGTTTACGTTATTGTGAATGATCTGTTTAGAATAATTTGGTATAGTGGTCAATCTGATTAATTAGATTATGTGGTTATATAGAACTCCACTTCGGTTACACCGTATAAAAGCACTATTCTTCGGAGAAAGAGGGGTCAAAGCAACCTACGTCACGGTGATTGTGGTCACGGTGTTACTTCTGATCTGCTAGTCCTAGCGATCTTTTGTTTTGACATTTTCACTAAATGCGATTAGTTCTAATGGCTAACTTAAAACAAGTTTTTAAAAAATAAGTATATTTTGGTGACATAGGAGTCTGACGTACGTATCGGCCATCCAGAATTGCTATCTAGAGGAGCTAGAGCCATCATGGACTTCCTTGTTTCAAGTAAAGGAGAAAGGCATCAATGATTGGTCGGATGAAGTCATTCTAGTGATTACTTCAGTGGTGCTTGTTTCAAATTAGGCTACATGGGAGCTCAACGTTATTGTTTATTTTTGATTTTTTGTTAACAAATTTACCATAGAACTAACTTAATTCTTTATTTGCATGTAAACAGGGATACCAAGCTATCCCTACACGGAGCTCCATATAAGGATCAATCCACCATTATTGTGATGTTATGGGTGCACTACATAAACTAAATTTTAATTAAGATTGTTTTCTGCAGTGTACCGAAATGTCACATTAGTGATGATATATATTACTACCTCTATTCATATATCCAAATTTTGATAAATCTAAGACATCTACTAGAGGGAGGGAGTAGATTAGATTTTGGTGACAAAACAAAAAATATTAGAGCAAATGTTGGTACCCATGGAGAGTTTTGTTGTCGTCAACGCGTATCGTGAGTGAGCTGACTTCTTCTTGTTTCAATCCACATAAATTCAGTTTGATTATATTTCTAAGCATGTTTTACTTATTATTTATTCTCTGATCGATGCATAGAGTCGCGGGGATCTACAATGTTGGATGTTCTTAGTATAGCATACTCCTTCGTGGCTATATCCTTATCTAATGAAGAATACAATATATATTTTAACCCTTTTGCATGATTGATGTATAGTGAGATTAAACAAAGCTATGACACATCTTCTTTGCATGATAGGTTTTGTGAGCCATGATAAATAGTAGTTTGTCATACTGTGGTAGAGATATAATGAGGACGTGGGCATAGCCCAGTGGTTGGGGTTGCAGTGGTGGACCCCAACGACCAGAGTTCGAATCCTATCAGGAACAAATTTTTGGAATTCTCACGCCGAGGTCCCGCTTCTACTATACTCCCTCTGTTCCTTTTTATAATACCTATAGATTTTTAGCATTTGTTTCAGAATATAAGGTTGTAGCTTGGCTTTTTTTTCAATTACCACCTCTACCGGTCAGCTCCCACACGACATGCTTGAAAAAAAATTCATACAAAAGGAAAACAATTAATTGAGATTCCTAATGCATGACCCCAACGATTCCTTAGATTTAGGAAGCATTGTTTTTTTTCCTTAATAGTAGAATCTGACTGCACATATATGGAGAGTCAACCAAAGAAATTTGTGGGATTTGTTATGTTAATTTAGGAAGTTATCGATTTCCCTCATCTTACTCTGATCTTATATCGTTAAGACATGGGGTCTTATGTAAAGAATACTGTTGCGCTAATCTCCGTGCCGAAAAACTATAGACACTATAGAATGGAACGGAGGGAGTATCATTTAGTGTCTAGTTCTTCCTAGCACTAATTCATATTTTTTTTGTATATGTTATGAATGTAACTTGATATCGTTTAAGTGCTTGTGCTCTGAGATTTTAATGTGAACTGGCACCTATATCCCTGCTATGGACACATGAAAAAAGCACAGTATGCAACCGATAGACCCAGAAAAACTGTAACTAATGAGCTATTTCTTAATAAAACAGAGAAACGCGGAACATCGTTGCTAAATAATGGCCTCATCAGAAAAACATATTAACTTCGTGTTCAAGAGCCCATCACATCAGTTACCCGTGTCAACAGACTCATTCTGCACTAGTGGCGATCGAGGTTTTTCTAGCCTCGACGCTGAAAAAATATTTGCCAAAGACACCAACGAGATGTAGGACGAGACCAGCAGGCTGCCAATTTGATGAACTAATTCCTGACTTGATGAACTACGCATCTCCTGATTTGATGAGCTATACATGTCTTTCATGGGAAAGATGTCCTTAAAGAAAGTCACATCATTCGACTCCATAATTATAACAACATGCATGTTGGATACCTCAGATTTCACTATCAAAAATCTATAGCCAATTCAATGAAATGCATATCTCAGAAAAACACAATCCACGGTTTTTGGTCCAAGCTTGCGCTTCTTGGCCACTTTCGCCAAACAACCGCAAGTACGTAAGTAGGAGAGACTTTTTCTTTCACATTCCTCAAATGGAGTAATGGTTTTGTTCTTTGTGGAAACACGGTTTAGGACATGACACACTGTCATTATCACCTAGCCCCACCATACCTTGGATAGACCCGATGTATCTGACATGGCGTTAACCAAATCAGTTAGAGTGCTGTTCTTTCTTTCGGCCACCCCATTAGACTGAGGTGAGTAGGGAGGCGTCCACTCATGGATAATACCATGCTCCACACAAAAAAAGAATCAAACTCATTGGAAAAATACTCTCCACCACGATTAGACCTAAACTGTTTAATCTTTCGATCAAGTTGACTTTCTGCTTCAAATTTATAGATTTTGAAGTGATTAAAAGCTTCATCTTTAGATTTTAGAAGGTACACATAACAATATAGAGTGGAGTCATCAATTAATGTCACGAAGTATCTTTTTCCACATTTTGTCAACTCACCATTCATCTCACAAAGATCTGAATGTATGAGTTCTAGCGGTGAAAAATCTCTTACCTCAGCACTTATGTGAGACTTGCGAGTTTGCTTAGCTTGCACACACACTTGGCCGTTGGTACTCTTGACAATAGTAAATTTTGGGATTAAATTCATATTGGCTAGCCGCATCATGCACCCAAAATTAGTATGACAAAGTCGTGAATACCAAATATTGGACTCACTAATATTGCAAACATGATTAATAATTTGAGTACATAAGTCTAATAAAGATAAGCGGAATAAGCCTCCGCACTCATAACCTTTTCCAAAAAATTGTTCATACTTAGAAAATACAACTTTATTGGACTCAAAAACCAACTTAAAACCATCTTGACATAAAAGCGATCTGCTGACGAGATTCTTATTGATGGAGGGAATGTGTTGCACATTCTTCGGCTGGATGGTCTTCCCCGAATTAAACTTCAGATTTACCATACCAACACCATGAACAGAAGCAGGTGAGCCGTTTCCCATCAGCACGGAGTAAGTCCTTGCAACCTGATAAGAAAAACATGGAAACATCAGAACATACATGTGTATTGGCACCCGTATCAGTCCAACAATAAGGAGAGTTACATACTGAAAGGACAGTAGGAAAAATACCGTACCCATCGTCCTTCCTCTTAGTATCACCACCAATGACCACATTAGCGGTCTTGCCGCCATTCCCACGCTTATGATATCGATTATGGAAATTAGGAGCCCAATGGTGAGTCTCACCACATACATGGTTAGCCCCTTTCTCCTTATTAGTCTTCTTCTTGAAGTTGGTTGAATGCGAGGCCTTGTTCTTGCCATCAAACTTGCCTTTGCCTTTAGATTTGTTCTTGTTCTTGAACTTTTCGGATTGGAAGTTTTTCTTCTGTACCACATTGGCACTAGAATCTCCCTCAAATCCTCAAACATGTGTGTCCTTTGCTATCACCTTTTCTTCCACATGAAGAGACCCAATGAGATCCGAAACAGAAAACTCGTGTCTCTTACGTTTCAGAGAAGTTCCTCCATTAAGTAGGAAGCTTAGGAATAATGCCACCAGCCACAAACTTGTCCGGTAAGGTACACGTAAACTGCTCAAGTTCTTTGGTAAGCGACTGTATCTCATGAGCTTGCTCAACAACGGAGCGCTCACTAGTCATCTTGTAGTCATAGTATTGCCCCATGACATACAACTCAGTGCCAGCATCCGAGACACCAAATTTGGTCTCTAGTGCACCCCACGCATCCTTACCATGCTCAAAAGTCATGTACGAGTCAAGAATGTTGTCCGCAAGAATACTGAAGAGAGCCGCCTTATACCTCAAAAAAAGAAGAAGAGAGCTGCCTTAAACATATCATCGAATTTCTTGTAAGCTTCCTCCTGAGTAGGAGGAAGATCACCCTCAGGTTTGCCAAGAAGGGGCTATCACAGTTCATGTTTTGAAACCAGAGAACTTCCCTCGTGCGCCTTCTCTTATAGTGCGAACCATCAAAAGAGAGGCGGCCTAGTAGTAGCGGCAATGCCACTTGAATTCATTTGCCTATAACCAGGTTTTTGGATTATTGAATATATAAGAAAATTACCATATGAAATAATCCGAACTACTAGTTGACAAATTATGACTACATAGATGAACTAATCATGCAGATCAACAGAGTAGATGAACATACAACATCTTGACAAGATAAACCTATCGTATCTACTCCAAACACCAGTACTAGAAACTCTAGCAAGATCTGAAACAAGGATAACAGAAACACATACTATCCAGCGTTTGCTGCAGCAGCAACAGCGATGTTGGCGGTAGCAGCAGGATCCACGTTGTTGTCCCCCATGTTGAGATTGCCAAAGAGGTCGTCGATGTTCGGGAAGAAGTCGTCGTTCGGGAACTCGTCTTCGGACAATGTCGTGTTGGCAGTAGGCGAGCACAAGCGCTCACCAAAAACCTGATTGCCCCTCACACGTACATGCCTACGAGAGGCAGGGTTCCAGAGGCCTACTATCCCGCCGCTCGGTGCACGCCGAAGGACGGGATGAGGAAGACGAAGGAAGCGACGTA
Organism: Lolium rigidum; assembly: GCF_022539505.1. Classification (NCBI taxonomy): domain Eukaryota; kingdom Viridiplantae; phylum Streptophyta; class Magnoliopsida; order Poales; family Poaceae; genus Lolium; species Lolium rigidum. Next base: position 77,439,499 of record NC_061512.1, on the reverse strand, counting down.
ATGTACTGGAAAGAGGTAGTCGTATATGGTGTCTTGTGCAGGCTAGGGTTCACGTCTGCGCTTATATAGTGCGGTTCGGTAAGGTCGTGGGGCGCAATGCACATCCAAGTCCGCACAAGCACAACCACGATCCAGGAAAACCGAAACGAAATGGCTGAGTTAACGCGTTCGTTAATGACTCGTAATTAATCACACGATTAATTTTTCGAACAACAAAATTATAAGCTCGACTTGGCGAGATTCCAGCGTCGGGTCGTGCGTGACTAGGTGGGCGCCGGAGGAGGAGAAATGCGCGAGGGCTCTCTTTCTTCTCACTCACTTACAAGGAGTAAAACAACTCACCTTATATAGCACTCTAACTAAGGGGGTGACATTTTGGCTCATAGGAGCAAATGCTCCCATTATACAAAATAATTAAAAAATAATTTTAAAAATGTCAAAAAATTATGACATAAATTTTTTGGTGTACATCGTGACATTCTATGTTAGTGCATAAATTTTCGTGGAGAAACAACATTTTACGTGGCATGTACAAAAAAGACAAAAAAAATGTCATGTACGTAGTCGAGTTATAACATCAAAATTTGCCTTTTTTAAGGAGCCACGATTTTTTTACTTTTTTTTTGAAAACTTGTATACAAACATAAAATATGTAGATGTAAATGGGAAAATTTATTTTAGAATTTTTTTGATAGTTCGAAATATAGATTCACATAACAAGAGCAAATACTTCTATGAGCCAAAATGAATATCCCTCTAACGCTCTCTAAACTAACAATGTGGGACTAAAATAGTCGCACCGTTGCTATTTCTAAATGGGATAAGAAAATTTCAGAATTTGTACTTAGGATATGGGCTAAGGCCCAAGACCAAATTGTAGCACCTTGTTAAAAAAACCTTATTAGAAAAAAAGAATGGGACAGGAGGGAGGGAGGCAAGTACGACGAAGCCTGGTGCAGCCGTCCTAGCGAGACGCCCCATCGAGTGAACCTGTACATTGCACCGAGTATGTACAGGCGCCCAGGCAATGTAAGCATAGCATTTCTTTCCAAATATATACGATATTAAATGCTCTGCGCTGTCTACTTTGATTGGTATTCTTTCCGATTTGTATATGCACACACACTGCACAGGAATTGACACACAGCTGTAGCCATATTAAATCCTGTCTAAATCGTTTTGTCGTGTCCTGTGTGGCTGCGTGAAATCTCTTCGTCAGTTCTGGTGTGGGCAGCTAGCTCCTTGCCTTTTCCTGCGTACGTTTCTAGTATAAATCTCCTTGCGCTGCGTTTGCCAACCCTAGCCTCCCGAGCTTTCCATGAGACCTCCGGTCGCCGCCGCATTGGCTGTGGTCTTCTTTTTCTCTTCCATCTGCAGCGTCCAGCCGCCGCCTTTCGTCTCAAGCGCCGGCATGTCGAGGACCTCGAGGTTAGCTGCCCTACCGAATACTCCTGCTCTTGATTTCATTTCCCCGATTTGTCCCGCCTGTTGACTGATTTGTTCCGTTCCACATGCTAGCTTTGGAATGGATCCCCGAAAGAAGCCACGGCTCGGTGCTGCTGCTGCCGATGCCAATCTCGAGGTTATACTCTCCGGCGCCGACGTTGAGATTGAGGTCGAGAGGTTGGCTAAATTAAGTTACTTATTCTTATTTCTCTCATCAGATCTTTGTATATTTCCTAACACCGTTGCCACCGTTGTCCAGCGATGCTTGCTTGTATGCGTCTGCCTTGGTTAAGGTGGACACGGCACCCCTGACGAACGCCTCTACGGCGGATGCGCCGCCGGCGCCTTCTTCTCTACCAGAACATGAACATCCACTCGCAGGAGAAGCATTGGCTTGGGCCTACCGAAAAGGTCGTCATATTTACGCGGACCCACTTATGCAGAGGTTGGAGGCCATTGGAGCGTTGCTCGACTTGGAACTGATGATTGTGCCCCCGGTGCCACGCTCCGAGATCATGGCGGCACTCGACGAGCTCGTCACTGGACTACCTACCGTCGATCCCGCTCCAGGACCCCAAGAAGAGATAGATATCCAGTGGCTGGACGGTAATTTGCAGCCACCCCTCTATCTCCATGAACCCTGGGGTATTAAGGTCGACTAGTGACAACTATTGGGGAATAATAAATAAATTTCGGCCGTATCGTATGATTTGCATCCGATCATATATGGCTTCAAATTCAGGATTCTGATCGACCGCTGCAGTGCTTTTGTTTATTTTAGTTCTTGTGAATGTGGTACCTAGTTTCAATCATGAATGAAAACTCTGCCTTTCTACTCACTTACACCAGTTTCATATGCTGTGTTTCGTGTCTTATCTATGAATTTCATATGTGCATATGGATCTGCATCATCAGTGTTCTGTGCTTCTCATTGGTTGTGTCAAATTAGTTTCATACTTTTCACTACTCATATATGAAACTCATCTCACGCTTTTCTGAAGGCTGATTCTTCACACATGTGGTCATGATATCTGTATCTTTGAGAAGGTGCAGCTCTAAAGTAAATTTTAATTCCATATCTTAATCGACAACTATTTTAATTAATTTCTGTTCTGATTGCAAACATTCTGGTACCGTAACAGTACTACCTATCTATTGTATACTAAACGCAACGTAGGGATGAAAATTAAATATATACGCTAGAAATTCTTAGATAATGTAAAATACCTACCCTTTATTTGAAGTATCAGCGAGCTACAATGCGCTCGATCTTAATAACAGAATTTAGGACAATAAAGTTGGAAAAAATTACCCACCATGCCATGACGTAATCTTTTTCAGTTCGTGCGAAAATACATTTCTGCTCTAACCCTATCTATTTAGCACGATCTGTATGCGAGAATCTTGTAACAACACCTATGTGATGGATGCCCACGAAAAATAATCGTTTCTATTCTAACCATAGGAAACGTCGACAATTAACAGATGTGATCTAATTGTACAACTTCAGCTACTTTTCCCATGATTCCCATAGCCGCAGAACGTTGTGATTCTGATTTCTCTGTGATGTCAGCGATGTCCGTGCGCCCGTCTACATTGTGCAAGAAATCATTAACACTGAGGAGCCTTTCTTTGCCGCCACGAGAAGCATCGTCGCTGCCTCAAGATTGCCTACAAGCCGCGGTGTCCAAGCTGCTGGATTCTGCCTGGACAGGGCAGGGAGGAGGCCATTGACTTATGTCCAGGCCTCCAAGCAGCCAGATTTTTGCGAGTCAGAACTCAGGGTAGCGCTCGTGGTTGCGGATGTGTTAGCTCAGTCACCTCTGAACATTCAGTTTAGAAGAGTGTTAAATGGAAACAAATGGACGGCCTGGCTGCATTTCGTAGACGCCTAATGACTGTTAATCTTGGTAATGCACCAGATAATTTTGTTTGGAATCTTATAACCTCAGGAATATTCATTGTTAAGTCTATATATGAGGACTTGATGAATGACCACACTCTTTTTGTACGGAAATATTTAAGGAAGCTAAAGATCCCACTCAAGATAAAAAAAATTATGTGGTTTCTTAATAATAAAGTGTTGTTAACCAAAGATAATCTTGCAAAAAGAAATTGAAAATGGTGTACAAAGTGTTGTTTTTGTGGTGCACAAGAATCTATTGAACACCTTTTTTACCTTGTCCTTTGTTGTAATTTGGTGCGCAAAATTACTGTAGCGCATGGTTTACTTCGCTTTTGATCTCCCACCTCCAACTAATATTACTAATATGTTTGGCAATTGGTTGAATGAAGTTGACAAAAAACAAAAGATCGGATACGCATTGGTGTGTCGGCCTTGTGCTGGTCAATATGGAGGTGCCGAAATAATATTGTGTTTAACAGATCAACTTCTTTTAATATTTTGCAGGTTATTCATATGGTGGTCCACTGGGTGTAGCTCTGGGCGTTGCTCCTACCTCAGGACCAACGGAATTTTATGGATACTGGATGCAACCATCTCCAGACGGTTGCTCAGCATATCTTATCTCAGGCTGGATGGTGTCACACTAGTCGACTACATGAAGCTTAGCTGGCTTTGTTTTCGAGTTTTGATGTTTCGCTGGTTGATATATGTATCGATTATGAGAAATTCGTGACTCTTGTATTAAGTACTATTATGCTTTGAGACTTATTATGTTAGAGTATGTCATGGGCCTGGGCCCGTTAGTCTTATGGAGGGATGGCGCGAGAGGGCCGGCCGGGGGCCTTGCCCACGGCCGGTGGCAAGAGGGAAGAGATTTTCTCTTAATTCTTGTTTGATTAGATTGATACATCTCCTCTCCATAAATAGAGAGGTTTACTTGACTCTCAAGCAAGGCTTACTTGTTCCCTAAGCAAACCATAAGACTAACGGGTCCAGGCCCATGACGTACTCTAACATATTAATAAAGGCCGTGTGCATCAGCATGATGCAGAGGCTGGGGTGTTCCCCCTTTTCGAGAAAAAAAAACTGTTATGTAGTTTGACTAAAAGGTCTGGTACATACCATCTAAAGTCTTAACACGGATAAGACAATTAATTGATCAAATTAGCTCTACAACCCTTCTGCTGTTAGCAGGTATAGCACAAATATTGCAGGTATATCCGGCATGAATGTGAGAAGAAAATGTATAGACGTTGGCGGGCCATGTATTGTAATGTGCGCGGAAGAGTCTGGACGGCGGATCGACCGGAAAAAAGAGGCCTCCCGCACAATGAACGTTGTGTCTACTGCAATTTGGCCAAAAAAGATTCTAAGCACCTATTTGTTAACTGCACGATAGTGAGGATTATTTGGTGTTCAATCCTTACGGGGCTGGCTTTTCCCAGAATATTCCTGCGGTAGATTTGAACTTCCGCAACTGGTGGCAATAATTGAGAGAACCATTACAGAGCAAGGAGCAGAAGCGTTTAAATTCAATTATAATGTTAACTGCATGTAGCATTTGGAGAGAGAGAAATGGGAGAATTTTTTAAAGTACCTACAATCCTATTCAGCAAATCATCGACAAGGTAAAGTATGAAGCAAGGCAGTGGGCTTTTGCAAGTGGGGGTCGTTTTCTTCTACCTGAGAACAGGTCTTAGTTTCTGTAGGTTGTTAGGAGCCATGTTTCCTATGTTTACTTTTTTTTTGGGTTCTTTGTTGTTTTATTGGGTCGACTTTTAGGTCGTCTAGCTGTATGAAATTTGTACTCTGGCCTTTCTTTATGGCCTTTTCTTCCTTCTAATATGATTACATGCAGTCCTCCTGCATGGTTCGAAAAAAATATTGCTCATATTATGGTCCAATTACATGAAGTATGGTACCTAATCCACATGAGGCAGGTTTAAATTTCCAGTTCATGTGTTTCATCATATTATATGTCCTTTTCAGATGTAGCACGGTAGCTCCAGGGGGAGATAATAAGTTTGTTCGACGATTTCCTACTGAAAGTAAGTTACATCTTTGAAGTAATTATGCTAGTGTGTTGGGCTATTTGGACTGTTCGGAACAACTTCATCTACAAGGGCATTTCTCCAAGTTAGTACAAGGCTCGTGTTGTTTCCAAAATGGAGATGGGGCTTCTCATTCACCGAGCCAAGAGAAAGAAGTTCTCTGGTCTGAAGTAATGGGTGGACAATTTTATATAGTGTTTTGTTTGGTTTTTTAGGTGCTTCTCTCTAGCACCGTCTCTGTTGTACCTAGCAAAAAAATAAACCCAAAAATCAATACAAAAATAAGTAGTGGGGAAACCTGCTGTAGATTCTTCTCACTAGTGGAGAAGAGGCCTTTGGTCCCAAGCAAATGACCCACTGCTGAACCAAACCGGGTCCAATGCCCCCATTGGACCCGGTTCGTTTCTGCCCAGGACGACCCCACCCGGCTGGCGCCTGTCCCGTAGCGGCCTTTGGACCCGGTTTGTCATACAAACCGGGTCCAAAGGTCCACCCGCAGGGCGCGCCAGGCCGTGTCAGCCTAGGGAACCCTTTAGTCCCGGTTTGTATGACAAACCGGGTCCAAAGCCCCCTCTCGGCTATATAACCTTGCCTCTGCCCAAGTGTGAGCCACACTTAGCCATTTTTTCACTATCTTCACAAGAGGGGTGTATTGCTCTCCTCTCTTCTTCACATGCACAAGAGGTGTTCGATGAAATGCTTAAGAGGATTTGCCACTTGAGTTTACACAAATCAAGCCACACTTAACTTGCTTTTTCTTCTTCATCGAGGTTAACGACTTTATCCTTTTCATCCGCAATTGATAAAATGCATGTGTATATATACATCGTGATGTTCCGTAATGGTTTTGATCAGCTTAATTATATCATGCAGATGAATCGGCAATGGATGTACATTGACCGACGGTTTGACGAGTTCACTTGCGGGCACTGGATAATTTTATGGCCGTGGCGGAGGCAAACAAACATGGTGGCTTCATGTATTGTCCATGTGTGGACTGCAAGAATACCGTAAATTACGCTCGCTCGAGTCTCATTCACAGCCACCTTCTGCGATCCGGTTTCATGCCCGAGTTACTATTGTTGGACCAAGCACGGAGAAAGAGGGGTTATGATGGAAGACAATGAAGAAGAGGAAGAGGATGATGACGGTTATCCCAATTTCCCCGAATACGATGATACTGCGAAGGCAATGAAGACAATGAAGTAGAAGATCAAGAGGCACCGGATGAGCCTCGCGATGATGATCTTGGCCGGGCCATTGCTCGATGCAAGGAGAGAATGTGAAACTGAAAAGGAAAGGTTGGCCTTCGACAAGATGATAGAAGATCACAACAAATTGTTATACCCAACTTGCGAAGATGGCCATAAAAAGCTAGGCGAGCACACTTGGAATTGTTGCAATGGAAGGCGGAGAACGGTGTCACCGACTCGGGATTTGGAAAGTTGCTTGACAATAATTAAGAGGAAGCTTCCAAGGGGTAACGAATTGCCCGCCGGTACGTACGAAGCGAAGAAGATTGTCCGCCCTCTAGGATTAGATGTGCAAAAGATACATGCATGCATTAATGATTGCATCCTCTACCGCGGTGAGTACGAGAATTTGGATGCATGTCCGGTGTGCACCTTGCATTGCGGTATAAGATCGAGACGAGATGACCACTGGTGATGTTGAGGGCGAGCGCCCCAAGAAGAGGGTTCCTGCCAAGGTTATGTGGTATGCTCCTATAATACCACGGCTGAAAGCAGCTTGTTCGGGAATAAAGAGCACGCTAGGTTGTTGCGATGGCACAAAGAAGACCGTAAGAAAGACGTGATGTTGAGGCACCTGCTGATGGATCCCAATGGAGAAAATCGATAGAGAGTTCCCAAACTTTGCACGGGATGCAAGGAACTTAAGGTTTGGTCTAAGTACGAGATGGCATGAATCCTTTTGGAGAGCGAGAGCTGCAGCCATAGCACCTGGCACTGTGACTCTTTGTATATATAACCTTCCTCCTTGGTTGTGCATGAAGCGGAAGTTCATTATGATGCCGGTGCTCATACAAGGCCCGAAGCAACCCGGGAACGACATTGATGTGTACACGAAGCCATTAGTGGAAGAACTTCTACGGCTGTGGTCCCTAGCAGGTGTACGTGTGTGGGACGAGCACAAGCGGGAGGAATTTGACCTAAGAGCGATGCTTTTCGTAACCATCAATGGCTGGCCTGCTCTTGGTAACATTTCGGGACAGTCAAACAAGGGATACAATGCATGCACACACTTGTTTACATGAGCTCGAAGGTGATTATTTGGAAAAAGGTCGGGAAGGTCGTGTGCACAGGGCATCGTCGATTTCTTAGGATTACCCATCCCGTAAGAAAGAAAGGAAAGCATTACGACGGTGAGGCTGATCACCGGAGGAAGCCTCCCCATCGTGATGGTGTTGATATATTTGGTATGGTCAAGGATCTAGATGTAATATTTGGAAAGGGTCTACGGCGGACGGTGCATTCCGAATGACGCTGCCGGACACGCGCCCATGTGGAAGAAGAAATCTATTTTTTGGGAGCTAGAATATTGGAAAGTCTTAGAAGTCCGCTCTTCAATCGATGTGATGCACGTGACGAAGAATCTTTGCGTGAACACTGCTAGGCTTTACGGGCGTGTACGGGAAGACAAAAGATACACGGAAGCACGGGAGGACCGAGCAACGTTGGAAAGACCCCAAAAATCTGCATGAGAGAGTTAAAGGACGTCATTTATCCGGCTACGCTCTTACAAAAGCGAGAGAAGGAAATATTTTTTGAATGTCTTAGCGAGTATCAAGGTCCCGTCACGGCTTCTCCTCCAATATAAAGGGAATAAGAAATATGGAGAAGAAAACATTCCAGAACACTGAAGTCTCATGAGCATCCACGTGATAATGACACGGTTGCTTCCGATTGCATTGAGGGGGCTTCTACGGAAAATGTTCGATCGCCCATTGTGAAGCTATGTGCATTCCTCAATGCAATTTCTCAAAAGGTAATAAACCCAGAAATTCTACCGAGGTTGCGGAATGATGTGGTCCAATGTCTCGTTAGTTTTGAGCTGGTGTTCCCACCATCCTTCTTCAATATTATGACACATCTCCTCGTTCACCTGGTCGATGAGATTTCCATTCTCGGTCCTGTGTTTCTACACAATATGTTCCCCTTCGAGAGGTTCATGGGAGTCTTGAAGAAATATGTTCATAACCGTGCTAGGCCGAGAAGGAAGCATCTCCAAGGGCTATGGAACGAGAGGAGGTCTTTGAATTCTGTGTTGACTTTATTCCTGACCTTAAGCCGATTGGTGTTCACTGAATCGCGGCATGAAGGGAGACTAAGTGGAAAAGGCACGCTAGGAAGGAAATCAATGATATGTAGGGACGGGATTTCTTTGACTCAAGCACACTACACGGTTCTACAAAGTTCCACCATGGTGGCTCAGTATATCGGTGACCACAAGAACTTTCTACGCTCCCGGAGCCGGGCGGTCGAACGATTGGATTAGACGTGAACACATGTCGACTTTCGGCGGTTGGTTGCAAAAACATCTCCTGAATAACGAAGATATTGAAGATCAGCTGTACTTGCTGGCCCAGACACCATCTTCGACTGTAGTGACTTTCCAAGGGTACGAGATAAATGGGAATACATTTTACACGATCGCCCAAGATAAAAAGAGAACCAACCAAAACAGTGGTGTCCGCTTTGATGCAATAATGAATGAAGGCCCAAATGACACATATTATGGTTACATAGAGGATATCACGGGAACTTGAGTATGGACCTTCTTTTAAGGTCCCTTTGTTTAGGTGTAAATGGGTCAACAAAACGAGGAGGCGGGGTTCGGGTAGACAAGTTGTATGGAATGACAACGGTGGATCTCAACAATCTTGGGTATAGAGACGAACCATTCGTCCTAGCCAAGGATGTGACCGGAGTTTTCTATGTGAAGGATATGTCTAGCAAACCAAGAAAAAGGAAACATAAGGAAACAAATACATCAAACGATGAGCCAAAGCGCCACATAGTTCTTTCACGGAAAAAGAAACATCGTGGGAGTGGAGGACAAGACGGACATGTCGGAGAAGATTATAATAAGTTTGATGAAATTCCACCCTTCGAGTGAACATTGATCCAAGCATCAAGTTAAATGATGAAGATGCTCCATGGTTAAGGCCGAAGAAGATTAAATGATGAAGATGCTCCATGGCACAAATGAGTATCTCAACGGGGCAATCAATTTCCCATTTATTTTTGTGTAATCATTTAAGCGTATGTAAGATATGAAAAGTGGAGATGTGGTTGGCTTTTTGTACCATATATATAGAGGAGATGTAGTCGTTCACGGGTTTGCGGGGAAAAATTCCGGCGCGGTTTCCGAAGATGCCGTAGGGCATGTGCACCAACAACATCTTCGAGAAACTGCGCCACGGGAGATTTCCCAACCCTTTCCCCAACACTATTAGAGGAGATGTAGTCGTTCGGGGGCTTGCGGGAAAAAATTCCGAGGAGCAACTTCAGAAGATGCCGTAAGGCTTGTGCACCAACGACATCTTCGAGAGTTGCGCCACGGGAGATTTCCCAACCCTTTCCCCAACACTTGTTAGAGGAGATGTAGTCGTTCACGGGCTTGCGGGGAAAAAATTCCGGCGCGGCTTCCGAAGATGCGCGTAGGGCGTGTGCACCAACAACATCTTCGAGAAGGCTGCGCCACGGGAGATTTTCCAATCCATGGGAATGAATCTACGCTTGGCTTGTTGATACTGCTAGCAAGCCGTATCGATGCTCCTTTTATAGGCACGGCACCGCTTCTACTCGACAGGGCGTCGTGCGCTAGATGCTTTATCTCATCGAGCGGTGCGTCCACCCATGCGTTCTTATCCTGCCGGACATCTTTAGTCCCGGTTGTACCCACCGGCAGGGACTAAAGGTTACCACACGTCCTTATCCCACCGACGGTTTTGTTAGATGACAAAAAGGATCTTTAGTCCGGTTGTACCCACCGGCCGGGACTAAAGGTTACCCACACGTCTTTATCCCACCGACAGTTTTGTTAGATGACAAAAAAGGATCTTTCGTCCGGTTGTACCCACCAGCCGGGACTAAAGGTTACCCACACGTCTTTATCCCACCGACACTTTTGTTAGATATGACAAAAAAATGATCTTTACTCCCGGTTGTACCCACCAGCCGGGACTAAAGGTTACCCACACGTCCTTATCCCACCGACAGTTTTTGGCGCCCTTTGCGTTCCGCCTATTTTTCTTCCCGCGCTTTCCACTTGCTTCCCGCCTCCGTCCTCCCGCCATTTTTTCACTATATATATGTTGGCTTGGCCTCCATTTACATATCACATCTAGACTCATATCCGCAAACCTCATCACCGGGTCACATGGCTTCCATCGTATCTCTAACCCTCCGGGAGGCGGAGGCGCTTTGCGCGTCGAACTACCCCTGCCCGCCGGGCTACCGCGTCCCTACCGGCTGGTTGCTTGAGTGTCGGAGGGTACCGGTCCCTCCTCGTCCCTCTAGGTGTGGCGCGCGAGATGGCCATCACGAACCACTACTACTTCGAGCTCACGCAGGACGGCGGAGGAATCCCCAGTGGCATCCCGACTACAGCCCGACTTGGGAGAGCTTCTTCATCAATCGGCGTGAGAGGGCGCTCGCCAGGTACGAGGACGGCGGCCCGCCTCGTTCGAACTTCAACGAGGCCGGCCGTCGGCTGTGGTGGCGCGACCCGAACTCTCCCGGGCGTCATGGCCCACCGTGGCCCCCGCTGCGCTACCCTCGGTCCCGGCCCACGCGTGCTCTCCCGCCGAGGTTTGACTACCGCGACCCCGATGCCGGCGACGATGATGACGGCGACTACGACGACTACGGTGGCGAGTACTATAGGAGCCGAGGCACGAGTATGGCCGAATGACTCGAACAGTCGAATCTGGCCATGTATCTTAATTAATTTTCGGTTGAGCTAGGCACGAGTACTATAGGGCTAGGCACGAGTACTATCCGGCCATGTATCTTAATTAATTTTCAGTTGAGTTACGTACTTTAATTCCACATGTAATACGGCGGGAAACTTTTCTCATCATCGGCGTACGCCACAACGACTTTATTGAAAATACAATAAAATAGATAAACAACTAGTCTAGTCGATCTACTCGTCGTCGGAGGTTGTCTCGGTCCAAATGTCGTCCCACCGAGGGTCGTTGTCGGCCCAAGTTGTATTCGGGTTATCGAGCTCGAACACGGCGACGGCCGGCGATGGCGCTGTTGGACCTGCGTTGTGCCGGAGGTCGGCGAAGAACGCGGCGGTGTTGTCGACGTCGTTGGGAAGCTGCGCCCTCCTCGGCGCATCAACTCCTCGTCGTGCTCGGCGATTGCGATCCGCGCTGCACACTGGCGGTGGCGGCGGCGGTCCTCGTCGTCGGCGAGGCACGGCGTCGGCGCGAGGAACTCCGCCTCCTCTAGCGATTCGACGTGCGGGAAGTTCATGTCGCACCGTGGCCGCCGAAATCGCCATGCGGCCGCGTCGTGGCGCGCGCCGCCAGCTCCGGGGTGTTGTACGTGCGAGGGTGAGCCGGAAGCCAGCGGCACGCATCTCGGCGTAGAACCTACCGTTCGGCCGCGCTCGGACGCCACGGAAGCCGGACGAGCCGCGGCGGCGCGGCGGCATCCGGCGACGAATGAACGGAGCGACGGCGGCGTGTGGTTCCGCGCGCACGCGGCGCTCATAGCACAGCGACGCGGCAAGTTTGGCGGCAGGTGGCGCGGGAAGCGGCGGGCGTGGCACGTGAAGCGGCGGCGGCAGGTGGCGCGGGGAAGCGGCGGGCGTGGCACGTGGAAGCGGGATCTACACGTCGCGCAGCGGCGGTGGCGGCGGGCGAGGCACGTGGAAGCGGCGGCGACACGTGGCACGGGAAGGGACACGTGTGGCGGTGGCGGTGGTGGGCGGTACACGGCGGTGGCCCGTACATGGCGGTGACGGTGGTGGCCAGCGGTGGCGGTGGCGGTGGTTGGCGGTACACGGCGGTGCCGACGGTGGCCGATACACGGCGGTGGCGGTGGTGGGCGTACAGCGGTGGCCCGTACATGGCGGTGACGGCGGGCGAGCACGTGGAAGCGGCGGCGACACGTGACGCGGGAAGGGACACGTGTGGCGGTGGCGGTGGAGCGAGGCACGTGGAAGCGGCGGCGACACGTGGCACGGGAAGGAACGCGTGTGGCGGTGGCGGTGGTGGCCGGTACATGGCGGTGGCGGTGGTGGCGCAGTACAGCGGTGGCCGTACATGGCGGTGACGGTGGTGGCCGGCGGTGGCGGTGGCGGTGGTGGGAAGTACACGGCGGTGCCGAAGCGGTGGCGGTACACGGCGGTGGCGGTGGTGGGCGGTACAGCGGTGGCCCGTACATGGCGGTGACGGCGGGCGAGGCATGCGTGAAGCGGCGGCGACACGTGGCACGAGGAAGGGACACGTGTGGCGGTGGCGGTGGAGGCGAGGCACGTGGAAGCGGCGCGGCGACGTGGCACGGGGAAGGGACACGCGTGGCGGTGGCGGTGGTGGCCGGTACATGGCGGTGGCGGTGGTGGGCGGTACACGGCGGTGGCCGTACATGGCGGTGACGGTGGTGGCCGAGGCGGTGGCGGTGGCGGCAGTGGCCACTACACGGCGGTGGACACGTGTGGCAGTGCGGTGGCTTTTTTCATTTGAAATAAGGCGGGAATGAAATTTTTAAAAAATTTGGCCTTTGGACCCGGTTTGTATTACAAGCCGGGACTAAAAACCTTTTTGCAGCGCATGGTAAACGCCAGCAAAAATGGCCTTTAGTCCCGGTTTGTATACAAGCCGGGTCCAAAGGGCGCTTGGACCCGGTTTGTAACAGCACCAGGGTCCAAGAGAGGAGAGTATAACTGCTCGTCTCCTTCCTCGCGCAAATCAATCGCGCGAGGAGGAGAAACGAGGCGCCGCCCGAGCTGCCCGTTTGCCGCCGCCACCGCCGTCGCACGCGCCGCCGCCGCCCGCGCGCCGCCGCCCGCGCCTCTGCCGCCGCCGCCGCCGCGCGCGCCTCCTCCTGCGCCGCGCGCCCGTCCCGCCGCGGCGCCGCCTCCCTCGACCGCCGGCCGCCGCCACGCTCGCCTCCGCCTCCACCTTGTCGCGCGCCTCCTCCTCTGCCGCGCCCGCGCCCTCCTCCTCTGCCGCGCGCCCGGTCCCGCCGCGGCGCCGCCTCCTCGGCCGCCGGCCGCCGCCACACGCTCGCCTCCGCCTCCTCCTCACCGTCGACCTCCGCCGCACGTCGACGCCACCGCGCGCGCAGGTATGGTGCTCCCCTCTCCCTCTCCCTCCTCCGGCCGACCGACCGGCGGCCGGCCAAGTTCTTCTTTTTTTTGTATTTTTTGTTAGATTGTTAGATTTATTAGATTAGTTAGTTTTGTTAGTTTTGTTAGATTGTTAGATTGTTAGATTAGTTAGTTTAGTTAGAAAAGTTAGAAATATTTAGTTAGATTTAAATTAGTATAGTTAGAAAAAAAAAGTTACAATTTGTGTCGACGCCACCCCCGCAGCGGACAACCTCTTCCGCGCGCGCCGGTAGTGTCGGCGCGCCTGCCGGTGCCGAGTCCGTGGCGGTGCCCCTGCCGGCGCCCCGGCGGTGCCGAGTCCGTGGTGGCGCCGCCGTGACATAGAGTTAGGGTCGAGAAATAGAGAGAAGAGCGAGAGGAGGAGCGCCGAGTCCGTGGCGATGCCGGTAGTGCGGCGCCCCAAAATACGGTCGTTCAATTCCCTCTACCGCTCCCGGCTGTCGTTCCCGGCCCCCGATCCGGATCGATCGATCCGGGGTCGTGGAACGCGGCGTTAGTACAAAAGTAGTGAAGTTTTTTATTTAGCACAATATCATGTTTTTATTTATATTAGTATACATATATGATTTGTTTTCGTAGCTACGATGCCGCGACGGCGACTGGCCGGCGGGCCGTGGTCCGACTCTCACCGAGGAGATGGAGCGAGATGGGGAGGTCCAGGACCGGGCTCCGCCGGGGTGGCCTCGGGAGGTCTTAGCTTCGGGTCGCGCACCTTGGTGCGGAATCCGGGTCCCGTTGTCGACCCGGATATTCTTTGGTGGAGGTCTTATGGGCCACGGTCGTTTCGAGAGGGGCCGGCCCCGCCGGAGGAGGTAGCTCAGCGCATTGCGGCGGAGGACCAAGCACGTTCGCCGTTACATGTACGCGTTAGACAACATGTATAGGACCGGATGGAGCGTTATGCGGGGATCTCATGTTAGCTATGCTCCCGTTGTTGTTCCGTGGCTTTGGGGGCACACCCGGCGCGGCTCGGGACCCGGTCGGCGCCCTCTAGGACCCGGTCTCGCGCGGTTGAGTGGTTGTAGTAGTGATTGATATGTATTAGGGTTAAATAAACATGAACCCGATCTATGTATGCATGTAACTCACGGTATCTGCTTTCAGCACTATATTATCGATCCTTAGTTAAGAACTACACATATGTAACTCCATTTTCAGTTTTACGCATTATCCTTAATTTGATCATATGATGGTTCCTATGTATAGCTTACAGGTCGTTGTAGAAAGCATGGAGAGAGATGAAATTCAAGAAAATTTCATGGAGGAACTCATAGCAAACGGTACTCTGGATGATCGCGACGACGACGTTATTCCAGATGATGGCGGTGACGATGTCACCGCAACTTATTTGAATGACTCCGGTGAGGGAGCGGAGGATATTGAGGAAGAAGATCCTACTGGCGCCGGTGAGGAACAAGATCATCATAATGGCTCCCGAACTGTAGTTATCACCGAGGTATATAAATTAATTAAGCCAGCTGTTGATCGACTAGATGCATTAACTAATGAAATTGTACCGACTATGAACTATTTCTTTTTAGCCCTCGGATCGAGCACTTCTTACCGTAAAATCGAGGAAGCGAGGCCCGGCCAAAAGTTGGATGACGGTGTTAGGCACGACATCACCCACATCGAGAAGGATGGTAAACCGATTGCTCCGAGAGAAAGGTGCAAAGTCATTTATAGCTCAATGCGGAGTGCTTGTTAGGGACCACGTCCCGATCACCGTTCGAGAATGGCACAAGCCGAAGGGACTAGTGCTTGTCTACGAGAGGAAGAAGCTCAAGGTCTTTATATCGATGATGTAGCCAAAAACAGCATTATGAACAAGCTCATGTCACATTTCAACATAGTACCCGAAAGAGGGGGTGAGCGAGAAGGCCAAGATGGAGCGGGCCCTCCGCGAGTTTGGCAAGAAGAAGATGGCCGAACTATTCAAGAGCCACAAGAAAAGATTGCGCCGCCTTATCAAGTTAAAGAAGACCTCGGACGGATGAGAAGGTAAAAAATCCACTGGGACGAATTCGTGAAGTACGGCACAGCGAGTCGAAGAATTTAAGAGAAGGTCGGAAATAAATAAGGCAAATGTCTGCGTTGAAGCTATATCACCAAATTCGGGTCCGAGGTGGATACGGGGCTAACCGTCCTAAGTGGCGAGGCAGGCGAGGCGGAGCCCGACCCGATAAAGGGATCGGATTAGGGACACACGGTTGGATCGAACGGTGCAAGGAGTGGTTCTACGGGATTGGGGAACGTTGGATCCGAGAAACGGGGGAAGTGCATCTATAAGAAAGCTCATCTGAAGGTTCCCATTGATGCCATGGAAAAAGCACATAGGGACGTGGAGGCGGGGTTGTTCCAGCCGAGAAGAAGAACGATGAGCTGACACGCGCCCTTGGGAACAAAGAACACGGCGGACGAACACGAGGCACGGCGAGGCTCCGTTCGTGGAGTAGTATGGCTTTGCTCGCGGAAGGGAAGAGATTTCTCGATAAAAGCCATGAGAGGGAGGAAGGCAAGGAAACGAGACCGCTGGCTAACTTAGAGGAGGGTATGAGCACCATGCAGAAGCCCAATTAACCATGGTAACCCAAGTACTTACATCTCGAGATGGCTCGGGGGCGGTGCATAGATCTGCCACTGCTCAATGCCATCGCCCAGCTGCAATCTCAACCACACCGAGGAACAGCGTGGCTTCCTCTCAGCGAGTGGATAATGATGATGATGACGAGAGTGGTCGAGCCTCCTCGCTACCCACCGTGGATGATCTCACTGAGAGCCGTCCTTGTAGGTACATGTTAAAGTTCTCAACCTATCCTTCAAGGCGGCGATTAGGCATCCTCTTACCTACAAGGTCTTACCATTGCCTAGTTCAGTCCAAGACGACTTTCTTTGTTGTGATGGTGGATGAAGTGATAGAGAGCTTATGAGGGGTTGGTGCTTGAGCACC
>NC_061512.1:77397313-77422676 GCF_022539505.1 Lolium rigidum | reverse complement strand
GTTTTTCATGACTTTTTTGCGTGAGCCGAAGAACTAGGTCACCCACCTGAAAAGATCTTGGCCGCAAACGTCGACTGTGGTAATTCCCCAAAGGGAGACACGACCCGTGGCTTCTGGGTTGTTCAGTATGTTTGACAAAGGAGCTTCATTAACCACTATGATCGGGTGTGCCGAAAAATAGTGACGCAATTTTCGTGCTGTCGTGAACACTCCATATGCTAGCTTTTGGTACTGAGGGTACCTTTGTTTTGAGGGCGACAAGACTTCGCTCACGAAGTATACTGGTCGCTGCACTCCGTGGATTTTTCCTTCTTCTTCTCTTTCGACAACTAACACCGTGCTAACCACTTGGGGTGTAGCTGCAATATACAGCAGGAGAGGTTCCTTTTCCTTTGGAGCTACCAGGATTGGTGGTGTCGAGATTTTTCGCTTCAGATCCTCGAAAGCTCTATCGGCTTCTTCGTTCCACTGGAATTTATCTCCTTGTTTTATCAGCGCATAAAATGGTAACGCTTTTTCTCCTAACTTGGCGACGAATCTGCTCAAAGCTGCGACTCGCCCAGTTAGCTGCTGTATTTCCTTCAACTTCGTTGGCTTCCTCATTGTTACTATGGCTTGTATTTTGTCGGGATTTGCTTCAATCCCTCTTGCTGAAACTAGAAACCCCAGAAGTTCTCCTGCTGGGACGCCAAAAGAACACTTCGTCGGGTTCAGCTTGAGGCAGAATTTGTCGAGGTTGTCAAAAGTTTCTTTGAGATCCTCGATCAGCGTTGTTCCCTTTTTTGATGTTATGACGACATCATCGATGTATACTTGCACGTTTTTCCCAATCCGTGTTGCTAAACACTTCTGCATCATCCTCTGATATGTTGCTCCCGCATTTTTTAGACCGAAGGGCATTGTCTTGTAGCAAAACACGCCGTAAGGTGTAATAAATGCTGTTTTGGCTTCATCATCTTCTTTTAATCTGATCTGGTTATAACCAGAGTATGCATCCAAAAAGGAAAGACGTTCACAACCTGCCGTGGAGTCGATAATTTGATCGATCCTTGGGAGGGGAAAGTGATCCTTAGGGCAATGTTTGTTGAGACACGTAAAGTCGACGCACATGCGAAGGACTGTCGTGTTTTCTTCGGCACCATCACTCGGGTTAGCTACCCATGTGGCTTCGTAGATATCTCTCCGATAAAACCAGCTTCCTCTAGTCGATTTATTTCGATAGCATGGCTTTGCGGTTTGGTTCCGAAAACGCCGCAAAGGTTGTTTGATTGGTTTCGTCGTTGGATCCAAATTTAGGTGGTGCTCGGCAAGTTCCCCGGGTACTCCCGGCATGTCAGCTGGACACCATGCGAAGATTTTCCGGTTCTCACGGAGGAACTCGACGAGCGCGCTTTCCTATGCGATATCCATGTTGTTTGCAATGGATGTCGTCTTTTTTGGATCCGTCGGGTGAATCCGCACCTCCTTAGAATTTTTCTCCGTGTTGAAAGTTGATTCTTTATTTGGCCTTCCGACGTCTGGTAGTACGTCGTAATCGGTCATGCTCTTCGACGCCAAGTATTCCGCTTGCATCCCGAAGGTTTCTGATAACCGATGGAAATCCTTGTCGCACTTATCAGCTAAGGCAAAACTCCCTTTGACCGTGATTGGTCCCTTGGGTCCAGGCAATCTCCATAACAGGTATGTATAGTGCGGTACTGCCATAAATCTAGCGTATGCTGGTCGTCCCAACAAAGCGTGGTATTGCGATGGAAAATCCACGACTTCAAACTCCAGCTTCTCGATTCTATAATTTTCTCGGGTTCCAAACTGAACGTCGAGGTTGATCTTTCCCAATGGGTAACTTGGTTTCTCTGGTGTGATGCCGTGAAACCTTGTGTCCGTTGGCTTCAAGTTTGCTAAGGATATGTTCATCTTTCTCAATGTATCCGCATACATAAGGTTTAAGCTGCTGCCACCATCTATGAATACTCGAGAAACGTCAAATCTCGCGATAACCGCCGGCGGCATAAGTGCCGACTGCCCCGGTCGAGGAACTTGCTGCGGATGATCCGCTATTGTGAAACCGATATCTTGTCCTGACCAATTAAGGTACTCAATCGTTGGTGGAGGCATTTTCTCCGCCATAAACACCTGTCGTGAGATTACTTTTTGAGCTCTATTAGATGGCCTTCCCTTCGAATCATCGACACTCTGCTCCGTTGGAGTTAGGATCAACATAGGGTGGTGGTGCAGGTGCTGCCGCTATTCCGAGCCGGTGTTGATTGCCTTCTCGTAATCGCGGGAGGTGGCGGTAGATGAACTTCGCTCCTAGGCTCCCGAGGGTTTCTCTCGTGCTGCTCGTGCGTGAGCGTTTTCCGCACATCTGAACATTGCTTGAAAATTTCGACAATCTTTCTGCAGGTGTCCTGACTGTCTTTTCCCATTGCTATCGAGGAAGAAGTGCATCTGGCACGGTCCGTTCAGCATTTCTTCGGGAGACATAAAAGGTCGTGGAAACCTTGGCCCACTATTTTGCCTGTTACGGGAGTCGTCCCTATTATCGCCTCGCTGCTCATTGCTTCTCTGATAATCATCTCTCGTTGCTTCCTCCCGTATTTGACCGAAATCCTCGCCGAAATTTGCCCCGGGGCGTCGTAATTCGGATACCGCCGAGGAAATCGTCGCCTCGTTCGATAATTTCGACCACGGTCCTCCTCTCGGCGACCTGTGTCGTTTATTGTGGACAGCGTCTTCTCCGTCCGCCCATCTATTTGCTATCTCCATCAACGCGGATACTCGTTTTTGGATTGGTCCTTCCCAAGTCCTCGACAAAATCTCCGCGCCTGATTCCTGCGACAAACGCATCTATTGCTCTTTCGTCAGATATATTTTCTGCCGAGTTTTTTATGATGTTCCACCTTTGGATGTATTTTCTCATTGACTCATCTGGCTTTTGTCGACACGCCCTCAGCTCTTCCAACGATGCAGGCTTCTTGCATGTGGATCTGAAGTTCTTGACGAAAACGTCCTCGAAACTTTCCCAGCTGTCGATGGATCCTGGCGGAAGTTTTTTGATCCAAGATCGTGCGGCTCCACTTAAGTGCACCTGAATACTTTGCATCGCTGTTGCTCTAGTTCCTCCAGTTAGCTTCACCGTCTCGAGGTAATCAATTAACCAGTCCTCCGGGTCTTGCAGCCGTCGAACTTTTTAAAGTGATCGGGTAACTTGAATCCCGAGGGGACTCGAGTTTTTCGGACTCTTCTCGTGAAGCACGGTAGACCGCACATATCCTCGTCATTAAGCTCCGGGGACTGCCGATGATCTCTTCGCTTTGCCTTGCTCGTCGACCCTTGCTTGCACTCCCGTGTCTCTTGCTCCACTTGGTCCTTCCGGAGCTGCCGCCGTTACCGCCGCAGGTCGTGGACTATTTTGCCTTGCTCGCTCCTTCGGGAGGCGTTGCTACGAACGCTGTCCCCATAGCTCCAACTCCTGCCAATGCCATGTTGTATAATGTTTCCCTTGGATCTCCCGGGGGTGGCTTGGATGCGAGGATGTAAGCTTGTGTCGCCATATACCCAGACTTTCCGGTGTCCTAGGGATAATATTTCCTCTTGTATCTATCGACATAAAGGACATGTCGAGGTTTTGAACCAAGTACTCTCTGTCTCGCTTCGGGTATGTGTTGTAGCCTTGATCTTCCTCTCGTTCCGAGCCTCCCCGTGGCTATCACCCGAAATTCTAGACCGTCCACTTAGATCCGCCCTTCTCCCTGCCGGATGCGGAAGCTGCCGCCTTTCTCTTGTTCAACTCAGTCGTCTGTTTTTCTATTTCTCGGGCAGTTCGTGCGAGCATATATTGATAAGCTTGCAGTTCTTGAGCTGTAGCCGTTGTCGTCATTGGTTCTGAACCATCTATGGCTTTTGCCGCTCTATCCCAGGCTGCTCGTGGAAGTTGGACTCTGACGCGTGGTGTGGGCCCGACATATTTAGTGCTCATACCTCTCCTTAGATCTGAGGGATCGACAAAAGGATTTCCCAATTGGTCGAAAGCCTCCGATGTTTCCTCTTGATCTTCGATAGCATAAATCTGATGATATTTTGTACTCAGATCTATGTTGGGTTTGGTGACATCGTTGTTGGGATTGATGAAGACCTTGCCCACTGTGAGAGATTTGTCGATGAAATCGTAACTGTCGACATCGCTTGAGCCATCGCTTATATATGAGTCCGCAGATGGCTCAAACGATGCGTTGCTGAAGATCTTGGCGAGTTTCTCTCTTGCTCTGATGTTGACGTAGCGTGTTGCCGAAGTTTCTTCTTGTGACTCAGTTGATGATGCATAGCTTGAAAATTCGGAATCGACCGCCGACGATCCCGACGAAATCGGAATTTCGACACGATACGATCCTTCCTTCTCGACGCGAAAGTGGAACCTTCCGAACGTCATCTCCAAGGGCTCCGCCGGATACGCATATGCATCCAAACGGGAGGGTGGGTGAGGAACAAAATCAACAGGACCAGTAGCGATCTGTTTACCTCGATCCATAGTGTTGCTTCCGGTTGACGATGTCGAAGATCTTGAACGTGCCATCGAGATCAGATCCTTACGCCTCTAATTCCCACGGTCGGCGCCAATTGACAAGGGATTAACTTGTCAATGCCTATAGATTGTAGGCTAGGGTTTAGTTAGAAGTAGAGGGCAAGTAGATCTCGAAGGTTTCAGCCGAAAAGTGCTCGACGAATATGAAAACTAGGGTTTGCAGACAATGATTCGATGATCTTCTCGTCCCTCGACCCCCCTTTATATAGGTGGAGCCGAGGGATTCGTGCTATACAAGGATTACGGAGTCCGGGATGGTTTCTAACTCATCCCGCCGGATTACAAATAACACTTCCTATTACAACTCTATCTTTTCCTTAAATACATCTTGGGCTCTCGAGTCTTCTTATTCTTCGGGTAGTGGGCCTTCAATAAACCCCGGGTACTATATTAGGCAGGCCCATTTGGGATGCCTATGTCACGCGCTCAACGCGGGCGACTTCGTCCCCGACGCGGCCCTGGGCACGGTGACCGCGCTGGTCGAGGAGAACTCCGCGCGCGACGCCGACAAGCAGGCGGAGTGGCGCCGCGAGCAGGCGGCGCAGGAAGCCTGCTACATCGAGCTCTACAGCGACTAGGTTGTCGGCTCCGCCGCCGCGGCACGTAGTTCCCCGGTGAGCTTATTACTTTTGTTTACCGGCCGTTGCAACGCCATTGACATAGAGAAACGGAGCACTAGGCTCCGCTGTTTTATCTTCCTTTATGTATGAACAATCTCTGGCGCGAAAGAATGTTTGAATTATGCAGTTTATTATAGCGTATCTGAACTGCGCATAATTCAACCTACAAATGTTGTTTGAGGTGCCCTGGATCGGTGCATATGGGGATTTGGGGTTTGGCGCTTGTGCTAGAGATGCTCTAAGAAGAGAGGGGTCTCACAGACACAACCCCAGCCAAGGTAAGATTTCGTTCTTTCCTTTCTACATTATTTTTTATTTGATTTTAAAATATTTGAGTGTATAAAGTGAGTTCAGACACTTTTAAAATGTTATGAGGTTGCACTGAATTATTTCAGGTTTAGTCACGTAAATAAAATATTTGGAAAATGCGTTTTGTTTGTACTCTCGTTTGTAGTCTCTAAGAGTAAAAAGATGGGAAACAAATAGTATATGGTTAACTCAAGATTTGGGTATTAACTACCTTCCCATTTTGATACGTTTTTCGGTCGATGAACCTCGTCGCGTTCCCTTCCATTTCTAGCTGCCCGGAAGCATATAAACGATCCATCCTCTGCAAATCCCCATCCTCAAACCCTAGCCGCTAAATGGAACCGGTTGCCAAGAAGCGGCTCCCTGTGGCCGCCGCCGCCGGCAACGACGCCCCAGAAGCGGCAACTGGCATGCCGTTCTTCATCTTCATTGCCGGCGCCGACGCCGGCGACCATGAGAGGTACGTACATATGTAAGACGTAGCTATCACCTAGGTAGATCTGTTTCATGGTATTTCTGGTTGCCTTGTTGATCTAATTCAGCTGATTCGAATTCATTCTCGCGAATATGTGTTCCTTCAAAGTTCCAAGCTACCTAAGCATCCATCGGTTAAATCTGATTGCATTTTGCAGTATATGCTACTGCACGGATGAGCGGGACTGGAAGAAGCTGCTCCCCGACCTCATGTCCACGGTGGCCGACCTTGCGTTGCGCTCAGACGTAACGCATTACATCCGGCTGAGAGCCGTGTGCAATCCATGGCGAAGCGCCACCAAAGCAGACCCGAATCTGATGGGCATGGACCCGCGCTTCTTCCCCGGAACTGGGTGATGGTCCCACAAGGGGAAGAGCGTCGCGAGAAAGCCATGTTCATAAACGGTCTCACCGGCGCCTCCATGCAGCTCCAGATCCCTCGAGAGTATGGGCACGCCATTGCCAGCGCCGAGGGCTGCCTTCTCTTGGCCTTCAACCAGGAGCTGCGCCTGTTCAACCCCGTGACCAGGGTCGTCGCCGACCTGCCTCCTCCCTTTACCGACGACGAGGGCTATCCGGACGCGGGCAACCAACTTATTTCCAACCTCCACAACGTCGCAGGAATACTCTACGACGGCGACGTTGAGGCTGATGCTGCTCCCACCGTGGTGCTCTCCATGCCGCTCGGGAGCGGGACAATGCTCATGTATGCCAAGCCTAGCGACCACGAGTGGGAAGTTGACGCCGTCGAGGAGGAGGAGGGCGGCTTCGCCGGCGGCTTGGCCATGTGGGCGGGCGGCCTCTCCGTCCGCGGCAGATTCTACGTTCCTACTTGCACAGGGGACCTTCTCAAGCTGAAGCTCCAGCCGCGGCCTCACCTCTCGTACGTGGCTAGGCAGGACGCCCGCCACAGGTGCGACCGCTTCGGCGTCACATCTTTGCTGGTACCGTCGTATGACGACGCCGACGACGGCATGCTGCTGATACGCAGCTTCGCTAGTATCGGTGGTGTTATAATTGAGATGCACAATAAACGAAGAACGAAAAGTAAAACACTGCAGGGGACACGAGATTTTAACGTGGAAAACCCTTGCAACACACAAGGGAAAAACCACGGGCTCTAGCCAGCAAAACTTCACTATTTCGGTGGTGTTTACAAACGCCGTGGGTGTACAATGATGCGATGATAACCCTAGCGGCGGCTTACAGGGAATATAAATAGGCGGTGGCAACGATCCGTACCGGGCCTTTAGTATATGAATTTGGATCACAAAATAACAAACTCCACCTTGAGACAAATTCCTTGTAGCATGAACTTCAACAATCACCTGAATCAACAAAGAAAACACTTGCTGGCGCCAATAGCCACTTGGGCTAAACAAGTTATACCAACCAAGCTTGAGCAAAGCTCAAACTTGGACACGAGGGACAGGCTTAGTCATCATATCAGCAGGATTATCATGAGTACTAATCTTGCATACCTTCACTTTACCTTTTGCAACCACATCTCTGATTGCGTGGTACTTAATATCAATGTGCTTTGTCCTATCATGGAACATCTGATCTTTAGTAAGATAAATAGCACTTTGACTGTCACTGAACAACTTAATGCAAGAATTATCTCCACAAAGCTCAGCATATAACCCTTTCAGCCAAACAGCCTCTTTACCTGCCTCAGCAATAGCCATGTACTCAGCCTCAGTAGTAGATTGTGCAACAGCATCCTGCAAAGTAGCCTTCCAGCTAACAGCACATCCACCAACAGTAAACACATAACCTGTGAGGGACCTTCTCTGATCCAAATCGCCAGCATAATCTGAATCCACATATCCGGCGAGCCCCTCACCAATCCTGCCAAACCTCAAGCAAGCTTTTGATGTGCCGCGAAGGTACCTGAAAATCCACTGAACAGCTTTCCAATGTTCTTTACCAGGATTAGCCATGTATCGACTGACCAAACTCATAGCATATGATAGATCAGGACGTGAACAAACCATGGCATACATCAAGGAACCAACAGCACTAGAATAGGGAACTCGAGACATGTACTCAATATCATCTTTAGAGCTAGGACATTGCAAAGCTGACAACTTGAAATGAGAAGCAATAGGAGTAGTAACTCGACTTTGCATCATGCATATTAAAACGATGAAGAACTTTCTCAATGTACTTTTCCCGACTAAGAAACAACAAACTAGACTTTCTGTCCCTTTTGATTTCCATGCCTAGTATTTTCTTAGCAGGACCAAGATCCTTCATCTCAAACTCACTACTTAATTGATTCTTTAAAGTAGTGATCTCTTTCATGCTCTTGGCAGCAATCAACATATCATCAACATATAGCAGCAAATAAATAGGTGATCCATTAACAAACTTGATATACACACAACTATCATACCGAGATCTCTCAAAACCATGTGTAAGCATAAATGAATCAAACCTTTTATACCACTGTCGTGGCGACTGTTTCAGACCATAAAGGGACCTCTTTAATTTGCAAACAAGATCCTCCTTACCAGGCACAACATAACCTTCAGGTTGGTCCATATATATATCCTCCTCCAACTCACCATGCAGAAAAGCAGTCTTTACATCTAGCTGCTCAAGCTCAAGATCATGCATAGCAACAATACCAAAGAAAGCACGAATAGAACTATGCTTCACAACCGGGGAGAACACATCATTATAATCAACACCTGGAATTTGACTGAAACCTTTTGCTACTAACCTTGCCTTAAACCGTGGAGGCTCATTAGGAGACAAACCTTCCTTTCTTTTGAATATCCACTTGCAGCGGACAGCCTTCTTTTGTTTAGGCAAGTGCACAACATCCCATGTGCCATTCTTCTCAAGCGATTGCATCTCTTCTTGCATCGCACCTACCCACTTATCTTTATCAACCGAAGCAATGGCTTCGAGTATATGTAGCTGGTTCAATATCATGCTCCACCTGTTCAGCACAACTCAAAGCATAAACAACAATATCACATTCTTGAATTAATCGGGTAGGAGGTGTAATATTTCTCTTAGGGCGGTCAGCAGCAATAGACCGTCCTTGTCGCTGAACAAAAGGTGGTGAAGGTGGAACATCATTATCATCATTGTTGGTTTCAGGAAACACATTTTCATTCTCCTTTGCGTGCTCCACCTGCACGCCAGTTCCGTGCTGCTCATCATCGAAACATCGGGAGAATCAATAGCATCGTAAATATCAGTAGACGGACTATCATTAAACATAACCGCCTCATTAAAAACGACATTCCTGCTCAACACAATTTTCTTAGTTTCAGGATTCCATAATCTATATGCCTTAACTCCTCGAACCATAACCAAGGAAGATGCACTTAACAGCCCTTGGCTCCAACTTTCCATTATCAACATGAGCGTAAGCGATGCAACCGAAAACTCTCAAATCTGAATAATCAGCGAGCGAACCAGACCATACCTCAATTGGAGTTTTCTTATCAAGTGGAACAGAAGGTGACCTGTTGATGAGATAACATGCGGTGGAGGCTGCTTCAGCCCAAAAACCTCTATGCATCTTTGCATTAGACAACATGCAGCGAGCCCTCGAAATAATGGTCCTGTTCATGCGTTCAGCCACGCCATTCCGTTGAGGGGTGTACGGAATGGTATGATGTCTTACCATCCCATCATTGCTGCAAAACTCATCAAATTCATTTGAACAAAATTCCATACCATTGTCAGGTACGGAGTATCTTAACCTTCTTTTCAGTTTGGGTTTCTACCATAACTTTCCACTTCTTAAAAGCATTAAAAACATCAGATTTATGTTTCAGGAAATATGGCCACACTTTTCTTGAGTAATCATCAATAATTGTAAGCATGTAATTAGCACCACCATTAGAAGTTCTACGGGACGGACCCCAAACATCAGCGTGTACATAATCTAAAATGCCTTTGGTGGTATGAACGGAAGCATTAAATTTTACTCTTTTATGCTTACCAAAGATGCAAGTGCTCACGAGAACTCAAGATTACCTAAATCGCAGCCATCAATTAGCTCTCTCTTTGCCAATTCTGCCATGCCAAGCTCACTCATATGTCCAAGACGCTTGTGCCAAAGGTTAGTCTTACTAGTTTCATCAGAACTAACAGCAGCAGCAATACCGGGCAAAGTGCTACCTCTAAGGACATATAATTTCGCAGAATTCATATCACCAATCATAATAATGAGAGAACCCGATGATACCTTCAAAAGTTTGTTCCCACCTTTGTACTTGTACCCGTCACAATCAAGGGTACTCAAAGAGATCAAATTCCTCGCCATGGAGGGTATGTGTTTCACTCTCGTCAACGTGCGTGTCATCCCATCATGGGTCTTGATCCGAACAGAACCAATGCCAACAATGCTGCACCGGTTGTCATTCCCCACACGCACAAAATCTCCACTCTGCACAGACTCATAAGAACTGAACCAATCTTTGTTACAGCAAATATGAAACGAACATGCAGTATCAAGAATCCATTCATCATCACGTGAAACACATGCAGCCAAAACAGCTAAGCAATCTCCATCGGAACTATCACTACCAGCAACAACAAGCAGCCTCACCGTTACCGGTGACAACGGCAGCCTTACCATTACCATCATTATTTTTCGGTTGGTAAGTTCCGTTCCTTTTCTCCTTGTTCTGCAGCTTCCAACAATCATCAATATTGTGGCTAGATTTCTTACAATACCTGCAGAACTTGTCACGTCCTTTGGACTTTGAGCGACCTCTATCGCCCTTGCTCTTATCTCTGTTGTTGTGGTAGTAGTTATCTCGCTGCTCAGTCCCGCCACGGACCTCTAACGCCTCCGCCTTGGAGGACGAACTTTCAGCCTGCACCATAGATTTCATTTTCTCCTTTTGTTGGAGAGCATCATAAACTTCCGCGAGAGTTAGTTTGTCGCGGCTCAATAATATGGTGTCACGAAAATTACTGAAAGAATTAGGCAGCGAGCATAAAAGAAGAAGACCTAAATCCTCATCCTCATACTTAACTTCTATAGACTGCAAATCAGAAACAATCTCTTTCCAGGAAGATAGGTGATTCATTACCGAACCTCCCTCTTGCAACTTATGCGAGAACAGCTTCATCTTCACGTGCAATCTGCCCGTGAGATCCTTGGACAAACAGATCTCCTCTAGTTTGACCCATAACTCGGCGGTGGTTTTCTCCTGCAGCACTTCCTGCAGAATATTATTGGACAGATGGAGTTGAATCAACGATAAAGCCTTACGGTCTTTCCGCTTCTCCGCATCGGTCCAGGTATCCTTCGCTTTCTCGCCGAAAGCATCGATCGCTTCATCCAGATCTGAAGATTGGGCGAGAATCGCCCTCATCTTCACTTGCCACAAAGCAAATCTCGTGGTGTAGTCCAGCTGCGGTAGATCGAACTTCGAGTGACGACATCTCGTAAACCCTAGATCCAAAGAACACGGGCTCTGATACCACTTGTTATAATTGAGATGCACAATAAACGAAGAACGAAAAGTAAAACACTGCAGGGGACACGAGATTTTAACGTGGAAAACCCTTGCAACACACAAGGGAAAAACCACGGGCTCTAGCCAGCAAAACTTCACTATTTCGGTGGTGTTTACAAACGCCGTGGGTGTACAATGATGCGATGATAACCCTAGCGGCGGCTTACAGGGAATATAAATAGGCGGTGGCAACGATCCGTACCGGGCCTTTAGTATATGAATTTGGATCACAAAATAACAGGTGGCGACACCAATTGGTTCCGTGTGAACCTCAGAGAGGGGAGGCTCACCATGCTGCAGGACGAGGAGATCCCGAACCAGGGCATCTACTGGCGAATTGTTGATTCCTGGCCGGCATACTGAATAGTATGCGAGGAAACCGCTGAATCTGGCTGTGGAATATGTTTCAGTTCGATCGACTACATCTTTTTGTATTTGATGACTAAATGTCGAGTTACATCTTTTAGTATTTGGCTAAAATGTACTGTGGAATTCAGTATTTTTTTCCCCTTAATCGGAAACGGAAGCGCCATGTTATCTAACGGGGATAAATGAAAAGCACAACACAAAATCATAAAATGAATTCGTCCAAGTTTATATAATATTCCTTGTCGTGTTTCCAGTCGCACTTGGATTGTCTTGTTTGTACTAAGATCCGCAAATACTATACTAGTAGATGATTTGGTTCCATACAATTCCTTCTCTCTTCAATCTTCATTTCAAACCAGAAATTTCATTGGATCCTACTTCGGAGAACAATTTCTATTCTTTTCAAATGATCAATCAAACATCTTTAAAGGTTCTAGATGATTTGAGGACATCTCCAAAGGGGCGAGGCATTTCGGATGCCCACAACATCCGCGCACGTCCGTTTGCATCGGGCAGCAGACACGAAACTGGTTGTTTTTTACCACGCATCCGTGTGCGCCTAGGGATGCCGCCAGTGAGGCGACGCAATTACGTGTCCGCATGAATTGGGAAGCTTTAAACATCAAAATAAATAGGTTCACAGTAGTCTCAGTTACATCCAAATTCTTAACAGACTACTTAAAAATAAGATGATATTGACCTCTACGCATTATCTTCGTGGCTAGCCAATGCCCACGGATGCTTAATCAAATCCGTCTGCAGGCACGTTCTCGTCAGTGACTTGAACATTCATATGCCGATACTGCTGTCAGGATGATGCCCCAGAGATTGGCGCAACCAGCTCACCTTGAAAATCCCATTGATACTTAATGCATCATCTGAACGCTCGTTCTCAACGATCAGGTTGTGTAAGTAGCTATATTGAACAGTTTGGTCTGAAATCTGTACTGTCCGTGTAAAACTTCTAGTCTATCTTTCATCAATGGCAACACAGCTTTATATTAGATGTGAGCTGATAGCATTTTTGGTAAATACCTTCACTAAAAATCTTGATCTCTGGCAAATAATTCTCTTATTCGTCAGTATACATGGGCAAAGAAACTCAGAAACCCTCACGTACGAGAAGTAAATCTGTATTTCGGCTAGCATTAAGTGGGAGCAAAATTAGTTTCAGATGGTTATAATTTGTGCTTTGCAACAGTGGGATTTACAAAATTTCCTATGGTTATTGTGCTATTAGTTGATTCTACAGATGCATGGCATAAAATTTCCTATGAAAAAACCCATTTTTTCGTTGAACTATCATGACTTTACAAGTAGGTTCTTCCAAATGGGAACAACATGCTATCTGTCGAACGCTAATCTAAAGATGCCCAAAGAAGATGTGAGATGACATTTGCGATTATGAAGCAGATATTTAAGTTGAGGTTTGTATAGACTTAAAATTTAACGACTTTTGAATTCGAGGCATAGAAGTTTTCTCTCTTATCGTCTGAATGGTCCACTGAGAGTTATTCTGACGAAAAAAATGACTAAGCCTAAGCTTATGAGAGGGAGGAAGAAATAAAATTGGTCAAAACGTGCTAAAGTTAGGAATGTGCATGAGGGAAATAATAATATGCTTTTTTTTTACTTCAAATGGTAAGCATCACAAGAAAACTATTTTTCAACTCAAAACTCAAAAAAAAAGATGGCATGATTGTTGGTCAGTATCAATTTCAAACATATATCGCTCATTTCTTATAAGCACTTGTCGGTACACAAGAAGCACATTCATTCACAAAAAAAGAAGAGTTTATTAATAACATCGCATAGATATCAATTGGAAATAGTGATATGTTCATTGCACCCTTTACTAAGAAACACGTTCTGGAGGCTGTCGTCCAATTGGACCATAATACAACTCTCGGATCATATGGGTTTACTGAAAGCATTGGGAAGTAGTCCAGGGGGATTTTATGGCTATGTTCGTTGAGATTGAATGAGAGGTTTTGCCCTTGTTTGAGCTGACTTTTGCATTATCATTCTACTTCTTATAAATGAGGATATTGTACAAATTCAGCAATACGACCTATTTGTCTTGTGAATTTGCATTTTAAAATCTTCATTTTAACCAATCGAATGTCACAAGTGGCAAGCACGGTAGTTTGACCAACTTAGCTTGTTTTCATGCCAAAGCAGCAGCGGCTACTCTCACTAGGTGTCTTTCGCCGTCTGATGAACACTATGATTGAAGCTTTTTTAAAACTAGACTTCAAAAAACCTCAAGATAAGTTTAAATAGCCTTGCCTATGAAAAATATTGTGTTTGAAATGTTTTTGTCCTGAGTGGTGTAATTGGATTGCCTAGCCTATGCAGGGGAATTTGGGTATTAAAATAAATGATGATGTTTGCCACTACTTGCATACTACGAAAGAGTTGAGACATGGTGACCCTATGTCTCCAATTTTGTTTAATTCTGTCGCCGATATGTTTGCCATTCTTACCTCTATGGAGAAGGGGAGGATGGTCTATTTGGAGGAATCTCCCATAACTGGTTGATTGATTTGTATGCATGGATCATGATGGAAAAGGCCGTAATTATAAAATTGATTCTATGTATTTTTACCAATAACTCTCTGGTCTCAAAATTATCAATTGATTCTATGGGTAAACTCTGATCATGTGGAGAACGACTTAACATTATCAATGATGTTGTCACTACTTTACCACTATTTATGTGGTATTATTGTTGGTATCTAAAGGGGTGCATGAGATATTGGACCATATTACAGATATATATTCTTATGTCAATGTCATAAGGATAAATAAAAAATCAGGTTACTAAATAGAGCATGATATGTAGACCAAAGGATCAAGGCGGTCTACGGGTCGAGAATCTTGAGATAGTATTTTTGCGTGCAAATGAGTGTTCAAGTTATTAATTGAGAAGAGACTATTACAAGAATTTCTACATAACAAGTACCTTCACTCTAAAACTATATCACCGGTGATAGTGAAATATTCTTACTCCATTCTAGAAACAACTCATGTGATTAAAGTAATATATTTTCAGTCAAGGATATTTCATTTTAGGTAATAATACGGATACAATAGTTTGCCGGGTTACTGGGCTAGGTGATAGAAATCTAACCTCCAATACACTTGTCTTTATAATATAGTGCAGAAGAATGTCGGTACTCATGTTCTTAATGGCACCCGTCTCAATGTTAGTTACGACTTATGCGCGGTCATTGACTGATAAAAAATGGATGACCTTGTTGAGTCTTGACTAAACACTAATGGATGTTAAACTGTGTACGTATGACGGTGGATGGTTTTCGGTGGAACATTCTTCTTTTGGATTGATCATGTTTAGTCCGTGTATTCCAACTAGGAGGCATAGGCGCGGCGGCACGCCGCGCCCGTGATGATATATCTGTTGGGTTTTGATCAGGTTGAATGATTGCGTAAAACTATTCTATGAATGCGTAATGTGTAGGTTTTAGTGGTGGTATGTTAATGTGGTTAGGGCGTAATGAGGAAGCTTTAGCGGGGCTATGTTTAATGTGCTGGCGTAGTTGGCTTGGGATCTTGAACAGCTTGTCGAATGTTGTGGTTGAACTGTGGCTATTCGAGGAGCAAAATAAAGAGTAAGTGGCATTAACAAACGGATGGTGCTGTACTCGGAAGGGTGTCGATCGTGCGTATGAACATACCGTATGTATGAATAGATCACATGCGCTTGTTCAACTGCCTTTCAGTATTGTGCTCATGGAGCTGCTGACCACGTGAATTTGAAGAGGCTGCTGAGAAATATTAGTCAGTGGCTGAGTTGTGTATCATTATTTGTAGTGTGGAATCTATCCTAGTAGTTAGTAGAATAAAGCTGTATATTGACGTGTTAATTGCATCATTTGCCTGTGTGTTCTGAAGTGTATCGCCCTGGAATTCTTTATAGCTCTGAATGCATGCACGTTCTATTGTATGCTATGCCTACAATAGCTAGTCGCTGTGCTTTTCTATAGATGTATCGTGTAAGTGTATCGGTCTTGTACTGAGTATCGATGTTCAATAGAAGGTATAAATTAGGGTTGCTAAAGACGTGCCTTTTTTATTTTGTGAAGTGAGTTTTGCCAGAGGCTTTTTTGGAGAGTTTTGCCAGAGTTAATACCACAGCAAGCTACATACATACACCAATGGTAAATAAACCATAGAATCTTCATGGTAATACCGGTATTATATAGAGCATTACGACTATTCCACAATCAGTAAACTACGGTAGAGAAGCTGGCCACAGACAATATCGTGGTTCAGACAATGGAAGAGCAACAATATGGTGCTTATAACCAAATTTAATTTGATAACTGAACTACAAATATATAGTTTCATCAGATTTAGTATCACAGTGAGCATCCAATACGGCCCACACATAGGCGGGTCAGTATGATGGCACTATCTACTGTACGGTCCCTAGTGTACATGGTACTCTGAAAAAAATATACTGTACATGATGCGGAGATGGGACAGAATTAGAAGAAAGAAAAAAAGGCAAGTGAGCTATTTCGGAAAGCAAAATGGTGAGAATACTGTGAAGCAAAAACGTCAAAGGGGAATGGAGACGACCGCCGTGAGGGCGATCGGTCACCAGGTTCGTGGGCAATATGGGTCGCCGCCGAGGGCGGGACGGCAGATCCGGACTATGTGCAGCTGCTGGGCGGTCCACCGTGGGGCTGCCGAGGCCGACAGCGTGGGCTCCCTATCGAGGTGGGGCGGAGGGCGGTGCAGGAGCGGTGATGCGTGCCTTTGTCCACCGCAGAGCGGCCGGCGAGCTAGCTGGAGCATGAGCGAGAGTGGATTCAAACATCAGCGGTAGGTACGTTATCTTTTCCCCTGGTGCCTTGGCAGTATTGCTTATTTTCGCTCTAGCTACTGAGTATAATTGAATCAAAGTTGTCATCTATAAGAATCTGAAGTGCAAAGGGCACAAGCTAGTGAGTATAATTGAATCAAAGTTGTCGTCTCTTAAGAATCTGAAGTGCAAAGGGCACAGTGAGAGAGTAGCTTCAATGGCTTGAAACATGCCGTTAGTTTGCTCAATTTGGTGAATTTACTCGCTAGTACAACGGCTGGTAGTTAAGAGCTGAAGCAAGAACAAATCGTCACTTTGCTCACTCCGGTGAAAGTGTTCGACAATAATGTGTCTAGTAACTAAAAATTAAAAGAAAAACAAACAACATATATGATTATTTACTGGATTGTGAGTAATCTGTTATATCGGTGCTCTCTCTATCACATGTTTCCCACTAAGAATCTGTAAGCTAGACAGATTAGGCGGCTTCCGGTTCTGTAGGTTGACTCAAATCTGAGAGGTCACAACCATCAGGTGCAGATTTATTGAACTGAACCCTATTGCCAGCAGGCCATGCTAAGTGCTCTCAAAAACAATGATTATCAATTAATCAGTATGAAAACAACAGTGAACAGGAAAAACAAACTTATATATCTGCGTACCGCATATACACATGATAACACAAAATATGGGTCAAACAGTCGGAAGAAGTAGTTGTCACTTGTCAGGGCATCGCCTGGAAATCTACAGAAAACAAAGAAGTGGTTGTACGCCTTTTCTACTGCCTAAAAACATACAGGAAATCCTTCTATTTCAACTTTAGGTCTTGAGCTTCTGAACATAGCTTTTGAACCGAGCAACGATGAACATGAGGTGCGTTTTTTTTAGATGGACTACTGAATATGACCTTGAGCCTGCAATTTACTTTATATGGTCAGCTCTGAAGTTGCGGATTTTAATAGAAATAACAAAGGAAAGTAAAATCTAAGAGGTTACCTTAGGAGCACCTAAACAGGAAGAGACTCATCGATGATGACATCAATAGCTTCGTCATAGAACGAAACCTGAGGACAAAAACAGAATGATCATGAACAAAAAAAGTTAGCCAGTAAGTTGAAGTAACCTATACTCAAATAATAGAAGGGCGTAAGCTGAGGATGACTTCCCATTCACCCCAGCAACCTCATTATCAGTAGTCCCATCATCCAGCGTATTTCTTGTGTCGTAAAACACAACTGGGCAAACTCAGGGACAGGATCACACTCTGGAGGCAGCAACGAACCAATGTCATGAAAACATATCTTAATAATATATTGGTCATAGGCGCCAAGATAGGCGCCAAGAGACATAAAGGAAAACATGGAGTTACATTCGCGAATCAAGTGCAGACTCGGGACTAACTAACTCAGGGCCACCATCAAAACGCATAAGCTCAACCAATGGAGAAGGCCAATCTAGTTAGAGTGGAAGCGACACCCGCCCACAGCGGCAGCAGGCAGTGTATACATGATGGTATTTCTTGCTCAAACGCTTGTTACGCTCTTGGAACCAGTAGGAAGCACCACAATATAGAAACATAGACAACATGACAATGACCTAGTAATATCCATTTCGTAAACATAGACAACATTGCAATGACCTAGTAATATCCATTTCGTTGAGTGTGTGCAGGTTGTGTTACCCATGCGATCTATGTTCTCCTTGATATAAAAGTAGGCCATGATATCGTAGGATAAGAACGTTCCCTTAGAAAATCACCTGCTCAACTAAGCGGGTGCGGGCCAAAACTATTTGAGACCGCGGGGGAAAGTCTAACACATATGTAATATCCCAGGTTTAGAGGCAATAAAATGAGAGAACACCAAAGTGTGCATTGCATTCATGCATAAAAAATCCGGGGAATTTTCGCGCTTTCAAATAAAACTTACCACGAGAATCGAAGTTTCACTTGACTTGCTGGAATTGAAGTAGATCATCAAGTCAAGCGCTATAAACTTCACTGTGATCTTTGCTAAAACCGTGTTTTGGGTAGAGATGCTTTGATCTATGGGCTAGATCAAATGGAATTAGTTTTGACAACAAACAATATCTTAAGTAAGGGTTGATACGTCTCCGACGTATCGATAATTTCTTATGTTCCATGCCACATTATTGATGATATCTACATGTTTTATACACATTATAAAACGTATTTATGCATTTTCCGGCACTAACCTATTAACGAGATGCCGAAGAGCCAGTTGCTGTTTTCTGCTGTTTTTGGTTTCAGAAATCCTAGTAAAGAAATATTCTCGGAATTGGACGAAATCAACGCCCAGGGTCCTATTTTTCCACG
Source organism: Lolium rigidum (assembly GCF_022539505.1). Lineage (NCBI taxonomy): Eukaryota > Viridiplantae > Streptophyta > Magnoliopsida > Poales > Poaceae > Lolium > Lolium rigidum. Next base: position 77,403,661 of record NC_061512.1, on the reverse strand, counting down.
AAGCTTCCAGAAGTCCGAAGGAGAGACGAAGTGGGGCCACGAGGCGGCCACACACTAAGGCGGCGCGGCCTGGGCCGGGCCGCGCCGGCCTGTTGTGTGGGGCCCTCGTGTGGCCCCCTGACCTGCCCTTCCGCCTACAAATAGCCTTCGTCGCGAAACCCCCGATCGAGAGCCATGATACGGAAAACCTATGCGAGACGCCGCCGCCGCCAATCCCATCTCGGGGGATTTCGGAGATCTCCTCCGGGACCCTCGCCGGAGAGGGGATTCATCTCCCGGAGGACTCTTCACCGCCATGGTCGCCTCCGGAGTGATGAGTGAGTAGTTCACCCCTGGACTATGGGTCCATAGCAGTAGCTAGATGGTTGTCTTCTCCTCATGTGCTTCATTGTCGGATCTTGTGAGCTGCCTAACATGATCAAGATCATCTATCTGTAATTCTATATGTTGTGTTTGTCGGGATCCGATGGATAGAGAATACTATGTTATTTTGATTATCAATATATTACCTATGTGTTGTTTATGATCTTGCATGCTCTCCGTTATTAGTAGAGGCTCTGGCCAAGTTTTTGCTCTTAACTCCAAGAGGGAGTATTTATGCTCGATAGTGGGTTCATGCCTCCATTAAATGCGGGACGATGTGACATAAAGTTCTAAGGTTGTGGATGTGCTGTTGCCACTAGGGATAAAACATTGATGCTATGTCCGAGGATGTAGTTATTGATTACATTACGCACCATACTTAATGCAATTGTCTGTTGTTTTACAACTTAATACTGGAAGGGGTTCGGATGATAACTCGAAGGTGGACTTTTTAGGCATAGATGCATGCTTGGATAGCGGTCTATGTACTTTGTCGTAATGCCCAATTAAATCTCACAATATTCATCATATCATGTATGTGCATTGTTATGCCCTCTCTATTTGTCAATTGCCCGACTGTAATTTGTTCACCCAACATGCTATTTATCTTATGGGAGAGACACCTCTAGTGAACTGTGGACCCCGGTCCATTCTTTACATCTGAAATACAAATCTGCTTGCTATTGTTCTTTACTTGTTTTCTCGCAAACAATCATCATCCACACTATACATCTAATCCTTTGTTACAGCAAGCCGGTGAGATTGACAACCTCGCTGTTTCGTTGGGGCAAAGTACTTTGGTTGTGTTGTGCAGGTTCCACGTTGGCGCGGAATCTACGGTGTTGCGCCGCACTACATCCCGCCGCCATCAACCTTCAACGTGCTTCTTGGCTCCTCCTGGTTCGATAAACCTTGGTTTCTTTCGAGGGAAAACTTGCTGCTGTGCGCATCATACCTTCCTCTTGGGGTTCCCAACGAACGTGTGAGTTACACGCCATCAAGCTCTTTTTCTGGCGCCGTTGCCGGGGAGATCAAGACACGCTGCAAGGGGAGTCTGTGTTATCACCAGAATTTGACCGAGTCAGAGGTGGGCCGCGATCAAGATGGACTTGAAGAATATATATATAGAAGAAATACGTGAATCGGCCTTACATGCAAATTTTGTGCTAGTTTGCCCGTGTATCTGTATCATAGTAGGATACGTGTCGTTTAGAAGTTGGAGTTTTACCCGTGCACGGTTAGGTGCACGCCTGAATTAGAAAGTCTTCCGGACTATAAATATGTATCTAGGGTTTATGAAATAAACAACAACCAACGTTCAACACAATCAATCTCGGCGCATCGCCAACTCCTTCGTCTCGAGGGTTTCTACTGGTAAGCACCATGCTGCCTAGATCGCATCTTGCGATCTAGGCAGCACAAGCTTCACGTTGTTCATGCGTTGCTCGTGCTGAAGCCTTTTTGATGGCGAGCAACGTAGTTATCTTAGATGTGTTAGGGTTAGCATTGTTCTTCGTATCATATGCTGTCGTAGTGCAACCCTTATACATCTAGCCGCCCTTACACCTATCTTAGGTGTAGGGGCGGCACCCCGCTTGATCATCGTTTAGTAGATCCGATCCGTTACGGTTGCTCCTTGTTCTTCAAGGATTAGTTTAACATCCGCAATAGTTAGGCCTTACAAAGGGTTGGAGGATCCAGCGGCGTGTAGGGTGTAGTTTGCTAGCCCTAGACAGGATGTTCCGGGGATCAACTTCGTGTTGGTTTTTAGGCCCTGTCTAGGATCGGCTTACGATCACCGTACGCGAGCGCGAGGCCCAATCGTGAGTAGGATGATCCGATTATGCGGTGAAAACCCTAAATCGTCGTAGATCGCTTTAGCTTTATCTTGATCAAGCAGGACCACCATATATTCGTACACCTCGTATGAATCATGGGTGGATCGGCTCTTTGAGCCGATTCACGGGATAACTCTGAGAGCCGATCGAGGCTCGTATTTAACGTTTACGTGTATGCCATGCAGGAAACTAAGCGAGGCATCATCCAACACCTTCCGACCAGGTATAGGTCAGGTGGCACGCCCTTGCGACGAGCATCGGACGTGTGACCAGAAGGCTTTGCGGGCCGTCGCTCTGAGGGACTGGGGCCAGCCGCAGCCCTAGTTGTTCCCGGCTCTACGGTGTTGCCAGTCGCTGCCCGCCGGTGGGTTTCTGACCGCAACACATTCTGGCACGCCCGGTGGGACAATCTTCGACACCCACCGCATCGCCATCTACATCCGAGATGGCGGAAAGCACTCCGGTCAAGTACGAGGATCCGACCGACGAGCTCAAGAAGAAGCATGACGAGATCAAGGCGGTCCTCGAAGCCGAACTCATCGGCTCTTTCCACGGAACCCGCTCCCATGGCATCGGTGGAAGGGGTTCTCACCGAAGGCGCGCTCGATGGAGTGGACCTGTCCGCCCCGTCGGAAGAACGCACCGGGTCGCTGCGTCGAGGAGATCAACTTCATGGTGACCCATTCGCTGCACCGCCACTGCGAGAGCCCGGTGAACACTTTGGAGCGTGTCGCTCCGCACGTGATCCAGGAAATCATGAGCCATCGGTATTCTCCGTCGGGACCAGCTGCGGGGACTTACAAAGGAGAGATGCCACTCCAGTCCCATCCACCGCTGCCGTTCGCGTTGGCAGCACCAGAAGTGCCGAACTCATCGGCAGACGTCGTCTACAAGATTGGTGGTGACCCCAGTGACTACCAATTCTTACCTGGGCGCCCAAGGAGATCCCGCACGGATACGCGTGCGCATATGTGCCAGACTGCAGTACCTGGGCACTCTCGAACCAGACTGCAACAGCAGAGGCCTCTGGAACAGCAGGAGGAACGTCGGGAGCAGATCTCGAGAAGCGAGACGTGGCTAGCTAAGTACGCTACTCCGACAAACCTCCGAGCCCAGCTCCGGCGGTTGGCTCGGAACCGGAAAAGCAAGCATGGCTGGTTAAGTATGCCACCCCGGCGAACCTTCGGGGTTGGACACCTTCAGCCATCACCGCGGATCAGATTTGTACAATTCTGAAAGATCGGTTCGGCATGATGCCGAAAAGGAAGACGTTCGGCTATACCAAGCCGTACCCCAACGAGTACGAATTGATCCCGCTACCACCCAAATATCGGCTCCCGGACTTTACAAAGTTTAGTGGATCGGATGGTTCCAGCTCCATCGAGCATGTGAGCCGATATTTGGCACAGCTGGGCACGATCTCAGCGTCAGACGAGCTGCGTGTGAGGTTCTTCGCGCGGTCCCTCACGGGATCGGCTTTCGGATGGTACACATCGCTGCCACCGAACTCCATCCGGACTTGGAAGCGAGTTGGAAGAGCAGTTCCATGAGCGGTATCACTCGGAGGCTTCCGAGGCTGGCATTGCCGATCTAGCACAAGTACGACGAGCGCGGGGAAACGGTGTCGGAATACATCCAGCGCTTCGGGACCATTAGGAACCGATGCTATTCGGTTCACGTAAGTGAAAAAGAAGCGATCGAGTTGGCGGTGGTGGGTCTCTCATCATCGATCAAGGACGTGGCCTCCCAAGCGAGACTACCCTTCATTGGCGCACATGGTGCGAAGGCTGTCAGCATATGAACAGCGCCACCCGGATGTCTACCGGGACAAATTCAAGCGTGCGGTGGCCCTGGTTGAGGCGGACGAGGATGAAGGTGCTTGCGGGAGATCGAGAGGTAGCGAGTGGCTGAGTGGACTCGAGCGGCAGGCCCCGTGTCCTGCAAATGGGTGAAGCCACAAGGCCCTCCAAAAGGGTTCGACTTCGACGTGACCAAAGCCGAGCAGATTTTCGATCTCTTACTCACGGAGAAGCATATAAAGGTACCCGAAGGCCACAAGATCCCTACGGTGCGGGAGGCTGAACGGAAAGCCATACTGCAAATGGCATAACACGTTCACCCACACCACTAACGACTGCGGGGTGTGGCGTCGGCGGATCCAAATGGCGATAGAAAAAGGGCGGTTAATTTTCAACCGATACGCCATGAAGGTCGACACACACCCCTTCCCCGCCATTAACATGGTGGAGTATACTTACCATGGAGGGTGCCGGCCAGATTTCTCGTGCAATATCAACATGGTGGGACACTGGGCACCACTCGGTAAGGACGGAGATGAGGGCAGCCGCTCTCATAGCAAAGACACGAGAGGAAGCCGCTCCACGCGATCGGCTCCGCCACGACGGCAAGCGCTATGTCACAGAGGGAGAAGTGAAGAACATAAGATATCAGCGACCTCTCTCTGATCACCTCCTCAACAAGTATGTGAGTCAGTATGACCAACGCCGACGATACGACGACGAAGATGAAAAGGATCGTCTGGCTAGGGATGACAGGAGACGTCGTCGGCATTATCACGACGAGGAGCAATATGAGCGCCACGCCAAGGAAAAGTCGAGGGAGCAAGACGACGTGGATAGGCACTGGGACTGCCCCTTCTTCGGACTACTTGCTGGGATTCAGGAATGAGCCGATTGCCTACAATCGGCAATTGCCCAGAATGTAAACAGAAGAAGAAGGATGCAGCTAACGTGTCCGTGTTCAAACGTCTAGGGCCTCTCCCGCCTCGGAACAAGCATGCTGAGTCCGCTCGGGTGGAAGATCTCGAGGAACTCGAGGACGATGATGAAGAAGACAAGTATCATCGGCCAAGGTGGTGCCCTGATGGACTCAGCCGTTCCCAGAAGCGAAGGGTTCAGCGTCTGCGTGGGTTGGAGGAAGCTGAAAGGTTATACATGCACACGTTGAGGAAGGCACGGCCTGATCTGGCCGCCAAAATTCAGCGAACCCTGGACGAAGAAGGTCGGCCACAAAGAAAAGAGTGGCGCCCCAAGCAAAGGAGAGCCGATGATGAAACATCGGCTGGCACAAACATGGTGCTCATCCTCCCAACGGAGTTTACTGCTCGAGGATTAAACGATGCACTCAAGGTGGACGACGGCGAGCGCATCGACATGACAGAGGATGAAGTTAGGCTGGTCGTATCCACTGGCCTAACCATGTAGCTGGAGCAAATCAATGAGCAAACGTAGCGAGGCTGATCCTTGTGATCGGCCCCAAAAATTTATGGAGGGACATTACAAAACCTTCATCGAACAAGCAACATGGAGGCCGATTCCAGCAATCGGCCAAAATTATCCTCACTGTACGTTCTACCTGGGTTCAGCATTTGATTCAACAGGGAATACCTGAGGAGCCGATACCATCAAATCCCTTGAAAGAATCGGCTCGGGGGGCACCTAGGTGGATAAAACACGAGGATATGCAGTAGGAGTATCTTTCACTTGCCCAGCAGCCCAAGATATTCTTTGATGATGGGTATTGAAGTATGGGGGCCGATACATAAATCGGCCGTAAAAAGTTCAAAAAATTTTAAGCACAGCCGATGCAGCAGACATCGACTTAAGGATGTAAAGCCGATGCATGGCCATCGACTCAAGAGGTACAACTGTTATAATCAGAGGGTCAATGGAGCAGGAAGTGGGCCACGAAGAGAGACTCTAATGGAATAACTCCTCAATGGAGTGGTTTAATGGCTCAAATCCTCTCTTCAGGAACCCCCGGATTCTTTTTGCGAGTATTCGAGTCCGCAGTATCAGCTGGGGCAAGTTTGAGGGATCATGACCCTGACCAATGCCAAGAGCAGCATGGATGTGCAGATCAGGTTAAGGGAGGGTTGCATCAGATCCACCGAAGGAAAGGAGCCAATCTGACCTGCAAAGACTGAAGAAGCTCGGGGGGCAGCTCACCCTGAAGGTTCTCTGTTCTGGGAAGCCGATTTTGTTGAAATCGGCTGGCTCTGCGTTATGATTTGAGGCCAATGGTGGCACATTGGGCTGACTCACTACCTTTCCCGCCTTGACTGAGGCTCGGGGGGCAGCTTTCCCTGAAGGACCCTTTGCTACAAGGAGCCGATTTTGTTGAAATC
>NC_061512.1:77379842-77397213 GCF_022539505.1 Lolium rigidum | reverse complement strand
TAGTGATGCAGAATGGACGTATCAGACGACGCATGTGGAGAACTTACAGCCACAGCCATACCCCTGCACCAGCAAAGGAAGAACCGTGATAACAGCGGCAGCAACAATAACAAGCGGAAGAATCCCTCTGATGACCAGAAGAGCGGCGGATCCGACATGGTCGCCATGACGTACCAACGCGGAGGTCAAGGAGGCGGAAGAGGCCGCGGCCGTGGTGGCGGAGCCGGCAGGGGCAAGCAGCGCGCTAACGAGGTCACCGTTGCTAGGACCCGCGCTCCCCAAACTTACGAAGAATACATGGATATGCCATGCTTGGCCCACACTGATCCGACTACTAGCAAATCCTCCCACACAAATCGCAACTGCAAGTGGGTAAATGATCTGAAGATTGATCCGGAAGCAGGATACAAGCGCGCTCGGAAGCACCGCCCGCGCAACAAAGGAGGCAATGGCAAGAACAAGGAAAAGGACGAGGATAGTTCCGAGGCGATGGAAGAGGATGACGCTTCACCGGAACCAAAAGAGGGTTCTGCGGCTAACAAATCCAACCCCTTCATCAAAAAGAGTGTTGTCGCATACCACACCTTCCTCGGAACCCCGACGGTCAGTGCCAAGAAATCAGCCCTCCGGCTCCTGAATGCCACGCTTCCAGCTATGCCACAGTACGTAAAGTGGTCGGAAAGCCCGTGCACCTTCGACAGGACGGACCATCCTACGGTCATCCCCAAAGAGTGCTATGCTTTGGTTGTGAGTCCCCGCATCGACGAGTATGACTTCTCCAAGTGCCTCATGTACGGCGGAGCCAGCCTGAATATCATTACCTGGAGACTCTAGAGAAGATGAACCTTAACAAGGAGCAGCTCAAGCACAGCACCACGGAGTTCCATGGTGTGGTTCCGGGTAAAAAGGCGAACTCTCTGGGCAGCATCAGACTTCCCGTGGCCTTCGGCGATGTTAATAATTTCCGTGAAGAGATGATCACGTTTGAGGTTGTGCCCTTCAAGAGCTCCTATCATGTCATCTTTGGCATGCCCACCTACCACAAGTTTCACGCAAGGGCATGCTACATCTACAATAAGCTCAAGATTCCGGGTCCCAACGGTATGATCACCGTATCCGGAGACTACAAGAAAGCTCGAGACTACGAGGAGGGCGAAGCCGCCTTTGCAGAATCTGTGATATCTGGAGAGGAGCTGCAAGGCTACAGATTGTGCACCGGTGTACACATCATCATCTTGGCACACTGGAAAGAAGAAGGCAATAAGAAGGATGACAAAGAGGTAAAGCCTCATGTAAAGACACAAAATGAAGGAAAACAAGTGCTTAAAAGACTAAAACAAATGTGCAGGCATAGTGAATGGACATATGATAAGGTCTTGTAGACACCCATTTCCCATAAGATGGTGCCACATTTTAATCATCGGTTGTTTCAAGTAAATTGCAAACATAATTCATGCCTCATATTAAAGTATGTGCGATGATGCTAGTGAACCAAGTATTATGCACAATCATCTGTGTTTGTACCCAACAACAGGTTCAATGGACCATCCCTACGACATATTAATGTGCCAGATTATAATCATCGGCTAGCAGCAAAAACAAAGAACACCAACATAACAAGCAATGTGCCTTATATAGTAGGCACACCTAGCGCCATCAATGATCCTTTCTGACCAAGTACCATGCACAATCTCATCAATGATTGTACACTACATAAGGTCAGATATGATCATTCTAACACATATGTGGGGCCCAATTTTAATCATTGGCCTCATACTAAAATTGGACACACAAATCTCATGGATGGTGTAAGTGAACCTAGTTCATTTGTAACAATCACATTTAGTACAATGCACATGGTTCCCTTACTCCGTCCCTTTATATATTTGGGCCACATTTGAATCATTGGCCTTAGAGAACACAAATTCATGCAAAACAATTAGCCTCATAAAAACAAAGCACAGCCAAAGTGAAGACATGATCCTACCACTAGAATCGGTAGAAAAAACTCTTCATGTCGTAGTGCTACAATCTAATCATAGGCATGAACACTGAAAACCCCTAAATCTATCATCAATCCACCATAACAAAACCACAACGGGGCCAATCAGGCAAAATGAAACAATGGAAAACATGCGTCGGGCCATAGATATGCTTATTAGAATGCAGTTGCTCATGCTACAAAAGGATAACCAGGATAATCCACCACATGTACAAGCACTTAACCCTGACACTGCAGATATGTCGTGCATGTCAAATAGGAGCTTGGAACTACCATTGTACAAACAAGTCCATTCATATAAGCCTGAATTAGAGTAGATTCGGGACATACCGACATTGATGAACCTCGATGAGGAGAGCTTAAACCGTGGAATATGGTCTCCGGCTCGACGTTGATGAAGGCTTGCTCGATTATGGCTTTGATTGCCCGCTCTTCCGTTGTCGTCACTGTAGTCTTGGATCTACCGGTGCCAGTGCAACCTTCGGTGAAGAGAGGAGAGAGAAAGGAGAGGATAGGGCGGGTGAGTATGGCCGAGTGAGATGGGAGAGTGGGAGGTCGGGGGAATTATGGCACACGTTTTCAGTGCATCGCGCAGAACCCTGCATTTTCCCAAGTGTTCAGCCGCATTCCCACGTTGCGCTCATCAACGCATGTCTTGCCACGGACGGCCGAATCGCGTATAAGGCCATGTTTTTTGTTGCTTTAAGGAGTGTGTTGGGTGGGACAAAAGTTTCCCATGGGCAACCAAACCGATGAATTTTGGATACCCGTGGGAAATAGAATTGCGAGTATCTAAAGAGCCCCCCTTAAGTTTCTCATGGTGTCATCAGCCACCAAAAAGGGCGACGTTGAAGGGCATATTAAACTTGTGTGTGAATTTTCGTTGTAGTGACTAATCATCTACGGGACTAATGGTTTTTTCAATTTATTTGCAATAATTAATCTAGGACAATGATTATAATTGGTGGTTAGTGGACCCAACACCATAGGTTAATGAGAAGATGATATCATTAAACTTCATACTCCATATGTTCCCTTGATTAGGGTGTATAATGTGTTTTGTGATATGTGCTTCCATGCTTTACTCTACCATGCATCTCAATTTCCCGATAGGTCACTGTGCATGCAGATTTTTGTTTTAAAAAATGGTGTGCATGCAGCTCTAAGAGCATGTACAATGGCAAGGGAAGACAAGCGTTCACTTAGAAGTCCACATCATATAGAGAAGACAATAAATATAAGTGATACAGTGCATTATCCCTTATTATAATCCCTAACAATAAATTAGACTTAATTAAACTTTTGGAGGAAATTTGGTTGCTAAGGGAAGATAAATGGTACAATGGACAAAATAGCCTTCTATTATTTCATAAAAGATCACCCTTAGCTAAGTGAAGGCACTACAAGAAACATGATCTTGCTTCACTAACTAAGCAAAAAATCCGATGTGGCAACTGTAAGAGGGGGAGGGGTGTGGCACGCTAAACCGTGGATATTTAATTCTGAGTTTGATGTGGCTACTAGGGGCAAGGGAGAGAATTAAGGAGGGAGTTAGCTTTTATGAGGGGTAACTTTGCAAACTAATCTCTCTACTTGGCCCTCATTAATTGCCATGCCAATTTTTTACGTCTTGCTTATAGGAACCGAGGGTGTATTTTATTTTTCCATTCTTGAGATATATGGTAATTGTACTATTAAGAGGATTATGACTAAGTTCTATACTATAATTGTGTTAGTTCCTAAATACGATATTTGAAAGAAAACCTAATAACACGTGCGAAATAATAAAGACCAAAAGAAAACTCTAGTCTCGCCTCTAAAACTAGCTCATATATTATTGATGAGCATAATTAAATTGTTATGAGATTGGCGGTAACATATGAGAACAACGGTTTTGAGGTGTACAATGGTGTTGCACCGACTCCATTGATATACTGCCTAAGATAGCATTAATATGTTAGTATTTTCTCATGATAAGTATTATCGATGGTTTCCTACTTTCATTCGAACTTGAGAATAATATTGACTTGGATATCCGATGGTTACCATGAGGTCATCAAACGTTATGTCTGTAACTGGGTAACTATGAAGGTGGTCTTTGGGTATATCGAAAAGTATGTCATTGTTCTAGTTATGTTAAGACTGTGAATTGTTCCTCCAACAATGGAGAGATACAATCTAAGCCCTCTCAATATTATGTTGTCCACTGAAGAGGCCGGATTTGGCGTAAAAAACCCAACATTGAGCCAAAATCTGGTTACTTAGTTCAATTCCAAAACTAATTAGTACATGACCATGCAAGATTAGTACTTGTTAAGAAGTTAGTATAACTCATTTGGTAAGGGAAGTGGATGTACAAACCAACAATCCAGGTTCAAGTCCTAAAGGACACATATTTGGGTTCTTATTATTTAAAAAAATTCATTGTACGGGCTTCCCTTACCGTATTCCTTCCAAAAAAAGAATAGTACTTGTTTTTTAGGGAATAATATTACTAATTTTATATGAACGGGAAAAGGCCCAAATGTTCTCAAAGCATGTATTACTTCAACGGTATTGTTACAATTACAAGGAGGACCTTAAATAAAAAAAAAGGGAAAATCTTGTCCTCGCACTTTGCACACATGCCCTTGAAAAGATAAATAGAAAAGCAATCAAGGGCTTATCCTTCACCGTCGCTCGCCGGAGATCTCTAGGCACGGGGCACCCAAAGTGGCGGCATGAACTAGCCATCGAAAAAGAGAATATAAAACAAACCTACGTGTCATGTATTCTATTAGAACGTTGCGGACTACCCTGGTTGAAGATATCCCATATGAATGCCATCAAGAGAGTGCATCCACAATCCATATGCCCTCGTCGATCCTCGGGTAGAATGTAGGACCACATGTTGATCAAGTAGGTAGTTCTGTGGATGACCTGCAAAACTTTAGAACGTCCAGCCTTGTTAAATACCACATCATTTCGGGAATTCCATATTTCTCAAAGTAAATCACAAACTCCTACGTGAATTCGTGCTTTAGATTTTTTCTACCACATTTAACCAATTTCCAAACAATTTTTGATATTAGCCAGAGCAGGGATATTGAAAGTGAAATAAACCACTCTCAGATGAGCTTAACAAAAGTGCAACTAATAAACCGGTGTTCAATGGACTCCCGTGTATAAAAAACACATTTTGTACATGGAAAGCATCGGCAGTCGCTAGCCTTTGCTGATGAACTCCGCCGCAGATTCCATCTTATGAAGCACATGTGAGACCATGTACTCCAAGATCCAGCGGAGCCATGGCTTCTATCATAGGAACAAAGTCCTCCTCACCCTCCCTTCTACCTCCATGATGACCGGAGAAAGAGGCAGCACCACAAGATCGGGCCAAAACCCTGCTCCAACCTCGAGATTATTTGGCGTGGAGGTGGAAAAATGGGGTAGTGCTCGTTCCTGGATCCACCCTCTAGAGCATTGCAAGTAGTAACATCACCACCCCAAGTCGCCGAGCATAAACCGCGAGCCTCGGCATAGCGCCAAACCGGGACTCGGCCCCGAACTCCAAACCTACTAGATCTACTACTATTAAGTACAGGCCAGAATCCTCTCCCTCGATCACCACCCAGCCAGCCAGGCCGCTAGAGAAGAGGGGGAGATGATTCGGAGTCAGAGAGGAGACTCTCAAAAGGATAAGGTTGAAGAGAGAGACGGGGGAGATTAGTACATTTTTTAGGGAGCAACTTTTACTTCCTCCCGTTTAGTTTATAAGGCACACATGTAGTTTATGAAAAACTTTGTCCATTAATTTAGTCAATAAAATATGCATGATATGTCATAAAAAGTACACCGTTATAAACTTCTCTTGAATATAAATCCAATGGTATAACTTTTATGGCATATATCTCATATTTTGTTGACTAGATATATGGTTGAAGTGTTTCTTAGATCGTACATGTCTTATAAACTGAACCGGAGGGAGCACTACTTGTTTGTTTCATAACACAAGAAGATTAGAGCATCTCCAGTCGCGTTCCCCAAACGGCGTCGGATTTAGCGTTTGGGGGACGATGTTTCTTCGTGCGGCGTTTGGGTCCCCCAAACGCAGCCCCATACTTTTTACATTAAAATATTCTTTTTTTTTGTTTTTTGCATTTCAATAGAGTGGGTCGCCATTGAGGACGACGATGAACTCGAACTCCCACTGCCCCTCGGAAGACGACAACGACGCAGGCGACGGGGACCGTGCATGCCTTGATGCTCCAGCACGGCCGCCGCGGCCTCGGCCTCTACCAACCATGGAATGGCCCTCAACTCTTGAGCTGGTGGCGGCTAGGCTTGGGGGAGGCGCTAGGGTTTATGTGTGAGGGACGATGCGAGAGCGTCCCTTTTTGTAGACCGGAGGGATGCGAGGGAGCGGTGGCGCACATTAACACCGCCACATAGAGCTAGACGTGACGAGACGTGTCATTGCGTCTTTGTGGAAACTGCACCGTTCGCTGCGCGGCAATAACTTCCGTCGCGAGGTAGGCGGCGGTTGGGTGTCATTCGTGTGTCAACGACGCGTCAGGCCCACCACTCCTCGCCTCGCTTCTCGCTCTGTCCGGCGCGCTCGGAACGTTCCCTGTGGAGCGGTGACGGTCTCGGAGCGCCGGATACCGTATTGCACCGCTAGACGGAAGAAGACTTTAGGGCGCGCGACTTGGAAAGGTAAACATGTCCGGCGCCCTCAAAAATCTTTTGGAAGGGCACGAGATGCTCTTAATCCTGCTCGAACAAAGAGTCAAACTCTACGTGCGGCGGTTCGCTAACTGCACGTGGGCCCCAGTTGTTATACGGCTCGGCAGAAATTTCAAACGTGGAGTGCCGGTGACACTGCGCGTGGGGTCTAGACGACCAGTCAGAGGCGGCGCGAGCCACCTAACCCTTTCCCACGTCACATTGAAATCAAATCCACCACTTTCTCCCGCCGTGTTTGACCACCTCCTCCGTCGTCCAAGAAGCTTTCTCTTCAAAGCCTTCTTCATGTCTCTAGAACATTAACTGAAGAGGAATTGGAAAGTTGAGAGCATCATCATCTAGAGGCCCTACTCAGCTACCATCATCATCATCCCCCTTGCTTGACCTGGTCGATCGATCGCCTCCTACCACGCTACCACATGGTAGACCTACTAGTTACTACATATACGCCTCACTGGTCTTACTTGGCTAGCTCTAGAACAAGGCTTGACCAGTCCTCCGAGAAATCAACGGGAGCAGCAGCCTACCTTCTTCCTCGCGGGATTGAGCCGAGGTTCTGCTGATCGATTTTGGCACGAATGGCGCCCGGCATTTGAAGCGGGAATCGGAGACGGTGAGTTCTTGCTGTCCCTGCTCTCTGTGATCTCTTGATGTCCCTGCTTGATTTCTAGGTTCAAACAGATCAAGGATGTCTTTTGTGATATAATCAAGCATATGCGCTTTGTATTTCATGATCATTCATGTCGATCGTGCGTACATACTAGTACGTTGCTCACCTGCCAAGTACTAGTGCTCTGTTAGAGATTCTGTGGAATGAGAACTCAATTGGGTAACCTGGAGCATGAATTAATTGTTTTCCCTTTCATACAGATTTGTAGTACTCTGCATCTGGCGCACACCCGCTGGGTTTGACGGGACCAAGGAGCTTCACATTCTCACCAATGGCGGCCATGACTGAAAAACGCGCCAAGGCGGCGGTAACTGCGACGCCTCCTCACCATAGCAGCAGCGTCGGCGTAAAGTCTATTCCCAACTACCTCAGGCCATCAACCGGCTCGTGCCATGATGCCTGCAAGCACGGCGGACACCACGAGTTCGAGGAGAAAGAGGCTGCAAAGCCCAAACCGAGACCTCGGAAGCAGCCATCGGCTCCGGATGAACAGAAGAGGAGGCTGATCAAGGTGCGGTCGGTGTCGTGGAGGCGCGTCGGAGATCTCAGCAGACCCGCCAGGGACAGCACGGAGGCTGTCGGTGAGACCGTGGAGTGGAAGGACATTGTGGCCTACGATGCAGTTCCTGTTCCAGCTGATGGGAAGAAGAAGAGGGATATGATGAAGGGGAAAAACCCATGTGCCAAGACCACTGAACCGGAGGTTGGTGTGAAGAAGCAAACTGAATCGCTGAACAAGAAGCTAGCTAAGACCGTCAGGTCGACCCTGACAGGGAAGACCTCGACGAACCCTCAGGCCGCTAATGGAGCAAGAGCAAGCAAGGCTTCGCCTTCCGACAAGAGCATGGCTGGAAAGAGCAGAAAGGCTCCCAAAGCAAACAACACTAGTACGACATTGCCCGTCGAAAAGAAGGTTGTGCTTCTTCAAGAAACGGCCAAGGGCGATGCAACTGCTAATGCCAAACCAGTGAAAACACTCTATCCTCCTGATCTACAAGAGCACGCTGCTGCTATTGCTGAATCAAGCAGGCCCATCCCGGCGCACCGAAGGGCCAAGAGCATGAGCATGAGCAGCAGCAGCCGATCGGTGCGTTTCCCGTTCATGCGACAACCGAGCAAGAAGAACTCAGACACCTTCAAGCTGCGCTCCAAGAGCACCAAAGCACCAATCCTTCCATCTGAAGAAGAGAAGCCGCCGACACGGCTCAGGTTCAGAAAGGGAAGAGCAGCAGGCGAGGAATCCAGCGGCGGCATCCAACTCAGGCTCAGGAGCCTTCGGCGACGAGGGAGCGGCGTCTCAGGTGGCGCGGCAGGGGCCGGTTTCGTCGTGCCGGAGGTGACGCTAAGGCACCAGAAGACGCTGGAGAAGAAGAAGAGCCGGAGGCTGTACAACAACCTGATCGAGGAGACGGCGACCAAGCTCGCCAAGAACAAGAAGAGCAGGGTCAAGTCCTTGGTTGGGGCTTTCGAGACTCTCATCTCCAAGATCGGAAAGTAGGGTTCAGCAGGTGCATTGCAGAGTTCGCATCAAGGTTTTTTTACTTTTCTTCTTTGTCCTTGCATTGGATGGTTGATTGATTACCTGGCATGAATAATCCTGATGGAATTGTGGACTTTTGCAATCAGAATCCATTGATGCTTTCGCAAAAGTTCAGAGTGAATACCTGGACGCTTCTTGCCTCAGTCCGAGACTTTTCTGTTTCGGCTTGTTGAATCAGACATGGTTGAAATGGTGACCTTCTGCAGAGGTGCAGAATGCTGGTGGAACCAAGCACATTGATCCTGTTTAAAAGTGTATAATCATAATCTATCGGATTTTTGTAATCCTAATGCATTGTTGCTACTGGAATTACGGCCAATTCCAGAGTAAAGACTTGAACTATTCAACGCTGCTAGCCTGCTACGGCTGAGTGTGAAGACTTATCTATGTCTGCTAGTTGAATCAGACGTACAGGATGCTAACGTTTATGACACTATAGTTGTACCAGAAGCAAAAGCAACGTGTTTCTCGGCAAGTTTACAAGACATTATTATAATCGATGATTGCACGGAAGCTTTCCACCTTCAGCAGGTTCTGAACATAACATAACCCTCTCAGTTCATCTTCAGTTTCAGCTTGAACCACATCGGAAGTGAATGCTGTCAGCCCAAGCTTGATGTTTTCATAAACCCTAGTATCTTTGCCACAAAAATGTCAAAAAAAAACTACACCCTGATCTAGTTTTACATACGGCGCAGAAATGAATCAAAATACGACAGCGCTAGGATACACATACAAGAGGTCATCATTTTTCCTTCCTGTATCATAAGTGGCATTTATCACACATCACCACAACACTGTGAACCAAATTTAGACAGTTGGCATTGTCATACCAAAACCCATAAAATTACATTGTACAGCAGAATGGTCAATGCTGCATGATGGTTACAATGAACACCGAGGCACCAGAAAAGCTCCCACAGACCAAATGGATCGTCATGTTTCAGAGTTTCTAAAAGACAGCGGAACTTACTCTCACCGGTTCCTCATGTTAGTGTTCATTTGGAGACAGATGTTGTGTACTGCAGGTTAACCAACTGCATCCTTGGAATTTCCTTGAAAAAGAAAAGCAGTGCCAGCACCAATTTCAGTGCAGGTTAAATACCAAGAGATTTGAGCAGTGGGAAAAATCTCCCCGTCAGAAGATGTGGTAGTAAATACCTGGTCATATGTGAAATGATAATGACAAACTCTAAATAGTCCTAGTTTCTACCAGATTTGCATCCTCGTCAATAAATAATAGCACAGCAGTCATGACAAGCCTGAAAAATGTATCAAATATATCAACAGTTAAAATCAGGGAACATGCATCCTTAGCATGAAAGTAGCAGATAACCTATACTTGAACACATAATGAATTAAGTATGACCATTTTGAGAGCTACAGGTGATAAATCTACTACAGAGCTAGGATTATATGCAGAGAACAACTAGTAACAAGGAAATAAAAATCATGAGGAAAACACATCTATAATACTGAATAAGTTCAAATATTTCAACTATTTGCTCATGATTGCTGGCCTAAAGACATGGTGTACGGGCACCCATAGATATGGAGTGACGCTACACCCAAATCTGAGCCTCACTAAGAACATTAATAAATTGATATAGGACGTTAATTCATGACACCAACTGATTTTGAATTTCAGAAAACTGGCGATGACCACAATGAGCTACAGATACACGCTACAAAGATAAATGATTTTGAATTTCATTTGCTTACTCAGCCTGCAGGAGAATGGCCTACGATGCTCATTTCTAAATTTTTATGACACCAAAGCAATCGAGTTCAACTACTGGGAGAGTAGAAGGAGAAGAGAATTTACAAGCATTTTATCATGTCCTAGGGTGTTTGTGGCTTTTTTTTCTTCGAAAGTAGATAGAACTAAGACTAGCATATGATGAATGCATTTGCAGAAATGATTTAACCAATCATAGAAAACATCAATGAACGAAAATAATCTGCCTCAAACCTGTAAATAGTTATAATAAATAAGCCAAAGTAGAAGGCGAGTTTGATCATCCGGTACTTCTTCTCCCCATGTAGTTGTCGGAATATCTCAGTAACATCAACAAGATGCTTCCGTTTCATATACCTGATTAAACATTAAATCATGATGTCCGTTTAACTATCATGAAAAAGAACATGAAGCCACAGGAGAAAAAGGTAAACGGAATAAATATACAGGATAAATGACTGGCAACTGTAACTAATATGGCATTGCAAGGGTATATGCAAACATCTATTTTGTTTTTGTAACAAAAAAAATCATTAAGTGGTTACTACAGTATAATTTAGATATATGTGGGATCCTGGCCCAGGGCTTAATAGGATTGATAGGATACTCATACCAACAAGATACACCTTCTTTTCAGGAAGCTCATCTCCAAAAACTCTGAGGTTAAGTGTGCTTGGCATGGAGCAATTTGGGGACGGGTGACTGACCGGGAAGTTCTTCCTAGGTGTGTACAAGTGAGGACAAAGTGCTCAGAAAAGACTAGTGTTGGTCTGTGGGGCCAGCCTAGACATCCTAGAGAACTGCCAGGGTAACATCTGCCAGCCTGGGGGTGGCCTAGGTGTTACAATATACAAGGTCAGAAGCTATGCTCGATTTGACCAGATTAGATATCTTCAAAAAGCACATTAACTCTTACAAATTACAGCTAACACCAATGCCAAGGAAGCACTTTACTTGAAGCCCCAACTAATCTAATGAGCAAAAGCAGATCCAAGAGGACTGAGAAAACCAGACTTAAAAGATTTGAGATATTCTTGTTCCTCTATTTGAATCATAAAGGGAAGAAAGAACAAAAAATCAGCTAATTCAGATAGCATACAGACAAAAAGGACAAGCTGGTTGAGACCTCTGTCTACAAATAGGTGAAGATGTGCGATGTAACTTCAATAATTTTTGCTTTTCGGGTCTCTTTGCACGACTGACTCTCGTATTAGACTATGTTTCTATTTCCATCTACACTCAAACTAGTTGAATCCCTAGACTTGCCTTACTAAACTCTCTGTCTCTGATGCATAACATGCTATTGTTGCAAGTTGTGAATGCCCAAAAACATCGATTAACCAGACCAAGAACATGGAAATATCGGATCTGTGTGGTAATTATAAACAAGGCTCTATGAATCAGATTAGTCCTTCTCAGATTAATAACACAAACTAGATCAAGATTAACAAAATGTTGCATTAATCATAATTAAGGGTAGCCATATATTTAGAGTCGGTGAAGGTTTCTGCAAGACCAACCATGTCTAATGGTTATTTTGAGATGCAGAATAGTGAAAAGGAAACGATTCATGTCAACTAATAAAAAGTGTATAGCAGGTTTAGAGTAGATTTATCATATTGTAACAACAAAAAATGGTAACAATATTGCAAATTTCATAACCGAGGTTTATAAAGCAAGGCACAACAGCACAACATTATTATTAGGGCATATATGCACACCATTGCTGTCTAAATGCTTAATACCAAGACTATTGTTTTAAGTGCCGAAGGTAATGAAGAACATGAATAAGCCAAAACGAGCGAGCAAGTACAAATACTCAGCCCAGAAGTACAATAAAGAAATGACCAAACAAGCATGCATATTTTGAGAATAAACCTAAGAGGGGTTAAAGAAAGGAGTACATACAGCTTCACATGGTAGTATGTCACAGGAGCCATAACTAGAAAAGGAAACCAATTCAGCGTCAAGAGGAAAGCAGCACACAGGACCCCTTGGAGTGCATATTCTATTATGACCACTGCGTTGATGCGAGATGATGAATCATATGGATTGATATAGTCAAACTCCAAATCGGATAAACAGATAAGCTGATACAAAAAACACAAAGACAATCAGTGGAATGAATCAGCAAGAAGAGAAAATAACTTGCCTTGCAGTAAGCTAATCCAAACATCAGTTTCTTTGTAAATTTCTCTTGTACAGACTTGCAATTCTAAAGCAACAATGACCATTCTTATTGCAGCAACAAACTAAAATTATTAGACCAAAGTTTCCTATATACAGGGAACAAAACGCACAATTGCTAACAAGTAAGAACCATGTTGGGTTTGGTCGTTCACAACAACTAGAGGAAGACAATTGTGGCATCTATGATGATTGATGAATGCTACCCAGTAGCTTGTGCTAACATACAGCTGTAGCAATAGCCACAAATACTTCAATTCCTCTAACATAAGTAAACGAGCAAAACTGCGCAGCGCAGAAACTTTGACTGAATTTAACGAAATATAATGGACATTTTCTATACTAATGTCATTTCTTGGGTCTAAGTTCGACAGAGTCTACTTTTCAACCTACTGGTGGCTATCTTCCCACCTACAGTTGACCAACTAATAGGTAAGGGAATATGACGAGAACTACATTGTTGACAGGAAACCCTGCATAAATTATCTTCAGGTTCCCCCAAAATAGATCAGCTGAGGCCCAAATTGGCGAGGAATTTGGCGAATTTTGCGCCAGATCTTGAACAAAACTAAGGGATCAAAGGCGAAAGTTTTAAGGAGCAAGAAGCCGAGCTTGCCTGGTAGGCGGTGAGGCCGACGAGGGCCATCACGGAGGCGAAGGAGAAGAGCCAGAGGACGAGTTCCACAGACATGGCCGACACCGCCGCCGCTGCACGGGACTGGGCCGATTTTTACTCCTAAAGGACCGCTTCCGTCCCCCCTCCTCTCTTCCTCTGCGCTCAATCAACCGGTCCTGGCAGATAGGTGGTGAGGTGCCCAAAACCAGTCTGGCCGATTTCAATGGCGTGGTCGTCGCCGGCGAGAGGAGAGGAGATGGATTCGACGGGTCAATCGGAAGGCGCCGCAGAAAGGAGGTGACGACTTTAGACGAACCAAAAAAGAGAAAAAGGAAAAGTATATTTTATATAGCCCAGCCGTGACCCCATTTGTCATGCCCAAATGGTTAATTTTCTTTTTAACCATGTCTTTAAATAATATACTAATAAAGTTTCAACATATAAAAATGTTTTTTGCAGTACTTAAAAGTGAAAATAAAATAACTCATACAATTCAAATTCGGAGTAAAATAAAGTTCATCTTCATCAAGCGGCCTCTCCTTTGAGCCTCCACACATGTTGTATGAGATCATTTTGCAACTGAGAATGAGCATCGGATATCCGTTTGCATGGAGAAAAAATCAACAAAATATGCTGACACCTACTAATCAACAACGGCAAAAAGATCCTAGTAGTTATGGAGACTTGCGTTTACTCTCAATGATCATGTTGTGCATAATACATGATAACACCAGTATTCATCACCTTCCACATCGAACAATGAAGCAATCAAAGAACTGAACAACAAACAAGGGAGGCAAAAATCAGAAAATGAAGTCTACATAGGAAAACGACCGACCACCTTATGTGCAAGGAAAGCGTTCGATGTTGCGTAGACGACGACTGAAGCAGAGGAGATGCAAGAGGGAAAGCACGATCGGTGTTGAACCACATGGTTGGTTAGGAACAAGAATCTTCACTCCAAAACTCTCACTCGAGTCAAACGCTAAGGACTCACCTCTTTCTTTAGGAAAGGACTAATGAAGGTGAAAGATGATTTCTTTAATAGGGGGCATTTTGAAGCTAGGAACACAATAGGTACTCGTTTTTTGGAGGATGTTTGGCCAGGGAATGAACCTTTAGCAACACAATACCCCCTACTTTATAGCATTGTCCAGCGCAAGGAGGTTATGGTGGCTGATGCTATGTCTCATAATCCATTGAATCACTAGTAGAAAAAGAGGCTTCCGTCCACCCCCATTAGTCCCCAAAATATTCGAACCGCGACTAAAGGGGTCTTAGTCGCGGTTCGGGAGGCGACCCGCGACCAAAGGTCTGGGCCCAGTGGGCTCGGTCAACAGCTGGGGGACGGGAGGGGCTTTAGTCGCGGTTGGCCAGACCTCAGACCTGGCCCGAAGGCCTTTAGTCGCGGTTGGCCAGGCCAACCGGGACTAAAGGATCATCCCTATAAATGCAGCTCAGCACACTTCACTTAGCCATTTGGTGCCACTTCTCTTCACAATCTTCACAAGGGGTGGTAGGTGATACGTCTCAAACGTATCTATAATTTCTTATGTTCCATGCTACTTTTATGATGATACTCACATGTTTTATACACATTATATGTCATTATTATGTGTTTTCCGGAACTAACCTATTGATGAGATGCCGAAGGGCCAGTTGCTGTTTTCTGATGTTTTTGGTTTCAGAAATCCTAGTAAGGAAATATTCTCGGAATTGGACGAAATCAACGCCCAGCATCTTAGAATCACACGAAGCTTCCAGAACACCCGAGAGCCACCGGAGGAGGGCCCCGTGGGCCCGGATGATAGGCCGGCGCGGCCGGGGGTGGGCCGCGCCCCCTACGCGTGACACTCGCCTCGTCGACCCTCCGACTCCGCCTCTTCGCCTATTTAAAGGTCCCAGACCTAAAACCTCGATACGAAAAAGCCACGGTACGAGAAACCTTCCAGAGCCGCCGCCATCGCGAAGCCAAGATCCGGGGGACAGGAGTCTCTGTTCCGGCACGCCGCCGGGACGGGGAAGTGCCCCCGGAAGGCTCCTCCATCGACACCACCGCCATCTTCATCAACGCTGCTCGTCTCCCATGAGGAGGGAGTAGTTCTCCATCGAGGCTCGGGGCCGTACTCGGTAGCTATGTGGTTAATCTCTCTCCTATGTGCTTCAATACAATAATCTCATGAGCTGCCTTACATGATTGAGATTCATATGATGATGCTTGTAATCTAGATGTCATTATGCTAGTCAAGTGGGTTTTACTTATGTGATCTCCGGAGACTCCTTGTCCCACGTGTGTAAAGGTGACAGAGTGTGTGCACCGTGTGGGTCTCTTAGGCTATATTTCACAGAATACTTATTCACCGTTATGAATGGCATAGTGAAGTGCTTATTTATATCTCTTTATGATTGCAATGTGTTTTGTATCACAATATATCTGTGTGCTACTCTAGTGATGTTATTAAAGTAGTTTATTCCTCCCGCACGGTGTAATGGTGACAGTGTGTGCATCGTGTAGTACTTGGCGTAGGCTATGATTGTGATCTCTTGTAGATTATGAAGTTAACTATTGCTATGATGGTATTGATGTGATCTATGCCTCCTTTCGCAGCGTGAAGGTGACAGTGTGCATGCTATGTTAGTACTTGGTTTGGTTATGTTGATCTGTCATGCACTCTAAGGTTATTTAAATATGAATATTGAATATTGTGGAGCTTGTTAACTCCGGCATTGAGGGTTCGTGTAATCCTACACAGTTAGTGGTATTCATCATCCAACAAGAGGGTGTAGAGTCTAGCATCTATCTATTTATTCTGTTATGTGATCAATGTTGAGAGTGTCCACTAGTGAAAGTATGATCCCTAGGCCTTGTTCCTAAATACTGCTATCGATGTTTGTTTACTGTTTTACTGCATCTATACTTCTTGCAATATTACCACCATCAACCACACACCAGTCCTGGACAGCAAAGCACTTTTCTGGTGCCGTTGCTACTGCTCGCATTTGTTCATACCACATGTATTTCACTATCTCTTCGCCGAACTAGTGCACCTATTAGGTGTGTTGGGAACACAAGAGACTTCTTGCTTTGTGGTTGCAGGGTTGCATGAGAGGGATATATTTGACCTCTTCCTCCCTGAGTTCGATAAACCTTGGGTGATCCACTTAAGGGAAACTTGTTGCTGTTCTACAAACCTCTGCTCTTGGAGGCCCAACACTGTCTACAAGAATAGAAGCACCCGTAGGCATCAGTAGGTTTGCTTTTGGTTCCTCTTATGCACACAAGGTGTTCGATGAAATGTTCGAAAGCATCAAACGAACATGATATGAAGTGTGCGAGCCACACTTGATCTTTCTCATTTATTTTTTCCTCCTCGATCGCGGTTAGCAACTTGAACCTTTCATGTATCATTGATAAAATATGCATCTGTGTAGTTCATTGTTTAATTTCTATTATTTGTAGCTAGTTAGTTTAACAAATGCATGATGGTTAATTATATACTTTATATAATAATAATGCTGATGAATCGGCAATGGATGTACGGTAACCGACTCTCCGGTGAGTTCATTACGGGTTTGAAAGATTTCCTCGTAGTGGCTAATGCGAACAAGCAGGGGGGTTTTGTTATCTGTCCATGTGCTGCCTGTAAGAATCAGAAGGGTTACTCTTCCTCAAGAGGCATTCACATGCACCTGCTTCGGCAGGGTTTCATGCCAAGCTATAATTGTTGGACCAAGCATGGAGAAAGAGGGGTTAGAATGGAAGAAAATGAAGAAGGGGATGATATCATCGATGACAACTATCCTGATCATTTCGGTGATACTTTCATGGAGGGTGCTGAAGGTGGGGAAGGTGAAAGGGAAGGTGAAGAAGAGGCGCGTGATGAGTGATGACG